>NW_015632731.1:191174-201076 GCF_001515625.1 Sinocyclocheilus rhinocerous
GTTAAAACGACATATTTTTTCTCGTAATAACGACATATTATGTCATAAAAACGACATGTTTTCCCGTTATTATAGATATATATGGTACATTATGTGAGCGAGCTAAGCGACTGTCCGCACTGCTGTCGCCACAGTCTGACATAAACGAGGATCTGCACGCTGCTGAAATTATTGAAATAGGCTACACTGTTTTAAATGTATTTTAATGTAATGGTTTTAATTGTAACGGCATGTTTATTAGGATTAATCTCCAATCTGTCTACAATATAGTGCTATCCAATAACTGCACTCAGACCCATGAATCCTTTAGGCTATGATCAGATCAAAACTGGGCTTAATATTTTTTTATTTGAATGACTGAAGTTTGATTTAATCGAAATACGAACAAAAATAAATTAAGATATTTTCTAATAGGATAATAATAATAATTTTGACTGCACTATTATATATATATATATATATATATATATATATATATATCAAGGCATCAGAAAATGTCAATAAAACTTGGTGGGATTTTTCTGAACCTAGCTGCTACTCACACAAATGCAAACACATGATCAACTCTATGCGATGCTATAATAGATACCATTACTTAATTAATGGTCTACAATCAAAAATCGGACCCACTTTATATTAATTGTCTTTACTGTGTATTTATATTTTAACTAATTATTTGATACAATGTACTTATTTTGTACATACATGTTTTTACATTGTACGTATATTTAAAATCCCTTCCTGTAATTACAACTGAAATTAATTATTAATTCTGTAGTTACATCTATAAGTACACTGTTGACCCTACTCTTACCCATTAAACCTACACTTAAACCTATCCAGACTACCAAACCTGTTCCTAACCTTAACGATATCCCACATCAATAGCAGCAAGATTTATTTTTATTTTGTATTTGTGTATTTGTGTGTGTGTGTGTGTGGACGTAAGTAGAGACACCTAATATAAAGTAGGACCCTAAAATAATTTCAATATATATATAAATTTTCCACCATTTTGAATTTTCTTACATACATATGTACATACGTACATACATACTATTTTTCTAACTCCTAGTAGCCTGTTTGTCCAAATTTGCCATGCCTAATTCAAAGACACACACAGCATAGTTATCAAAACATTTTTATTTCATCAAAGTGTTGCACGGATAGGGCAACATTTTGGGGTTCAACTATTTTGACTACGGTTACGGTTAGTAATTTGGCTGGGCCCCCCTCTGGTCCAGTGCCTGCCTGGTAGGGCCGTGCGTTAATCCAGCCCTGCATACCAGTGGAAAAAATCATCTCCTTACTACCACTGTTCTCTGCGGTGCCTCCTCCTGGCAGCAACAATCGAAGCCATGCCAAGTGCAAAATGGGTTAGGACATTTAATTTTTTGGGGCTGGGGGTAAATAATCGGGAAAAATACCAGTAAATTGACTACCTCAAACCTTAGTAAATCATGTTGTGTGATTCAGTTAAATACTCTCCTGCCATAAATGTTGCATCTGAAAGGGACACTGAAATGCATATGAAGTAAGGTCAGCTGCAAAAATGACTGTCCATGCCTTTTCTTTGCTAATTTGCCACTGCACGTCTTTAGTAAATCCTAACAGTTGTTTTGTAACACTAGCAGACTTATATACCGGAATTCTATAACTACTAGAATGGCCACAGCGGTCATTCTGACCGTTCATACTAGACTGAACTGAATGTCATTTTTGTCATATCATATTTACATTCAAAGCTTCTTTTGAGGTTTTACAATGAAGCTTTGAATGTCTGTCATCATAGTTTATGATGTAATCATAATAATCATAGTATCATAATAATATGATCTTTTTTGTAATATTTAATTGTGTAAGGGCTACGTAGACCTCTCCCGAATGTGCGTGCCTCGCAATTGTGTCTGGCAAGCGGGAAAGCAAAAGTTTTTTCACCACAGTGGAAATGTTGTATTTGAAAGTCTAAATGCCAACAAATATGAACGGAAGCAGAATATTTCTGTAGATAAAACATGTTGTGAATTTTGGAAATTATTACATACATCTTTTTTTCAATACATTTTTACTTTTGAACTTTACAAAGTTCTGGAGTTATTGGAAATGTTTGGATCACATGAATCGGAAACAATTCTATGCAGCCACCACTGGAATCGTGATCCATGAATAAATGGATCTGTTGTGATAGTATAGGTAATAATAAACACCGTCACTGTCGCTTATTATTAGTTTGTTTTATTTCACAATATCAGTCTTGTCTGGGCTAAAATTACCTATGCATTAGCTATAGCATTACACTAGCATGCAAATAATAATATCCATTATTATTATTATTATTATGGCTATTTTGTCATAACATTGAAGTAGGCTATTATTGATAACAGCCAGGCTATAGTCTTCCAGCCTAACATACCTGGAACCGTGGCAGATTGAATGACAGCAGTTGTTGTATTGGAGGTGTCCACCCGGCTTTTTTTTTTTAAAACAGGAATTTTAGCTTAGCAATAGAATATAAAAACAACTAGAACAAAAGTTGCTAGGAAACAGTGACGTGCATCTTCAACTGCGGGAAAAAAAATCGCAAAAGCAGAAATTATACGCCGTCTGTAATTTGAATGGTCAATTTGACCGCTTTGGCCATTCAAGGTAGATACTTTTGTGACCTCTTTTGTGTTTTGTAATTTTAATAAAATCAAAATAAATCAATTTATAATAAAATATACACACATTTCACAAAAGTCAGGGTATTATAGTTATATGGGTTTTATTTAAACAAAGTTATTACATTTCAAAATTTAAAAACGGTCAAAATGACTGTCTTTGATAAAATGACTGGTGGTTCTAGTGTTAAACGCCAAAAGAGTAAATCTGACCCTAATTGTCCAACATCTACTAAGTCCAGAGATAACCAAATTCTACCTATTCCTCTTGATGAATATTTAGTAAGTGGCAATTAAAAAGTTAGCGATCTGCATAGATTTACATATATTTTGAGTGTATTTTCATAACTCTTTTGTAAACAGCATTCACCTTTAAATTAAAAAAAAATTAAATAAATAGTGGAAACCCAGCAAAGGCAATAATAATAATAATAATAATAATAATAATAATAATAATAATAAATAAATAAATAAAAATGAAGGCCGATTATCTGCTATAGGTTTGAAAGAAATAAATCAAGGCAAGAGTAATGCATGGTTCACCACTAGATGTCTGTTTAGCCCTATTTATATTCAAATGGGTTTGTGCAATCCCTAGTTGCCAAGAAAAGTGTTTTCATAAATAATATATTGCATACTTTTCCTATTAGGTTTTGCATTTGGATATATAATTATTCATGATCAAAGGCTATTTTTTATCTTCTTGCTCAACCAACTGATAAACAGTCTCAAACTCTGTGTTATCAGTTGTGTTATCAACGCCCTTTAAATTAGAATAAAGATGGCATTGTTAATGTTTAGATGTTTTGATTTTTTTAAAAACAAAGTAGCCGGAAACCATGAAGAAAATGTTACATCTTAAAAAAGAAAAAAAGTTACTCAAACCTGAATGACTTTCTGCTAAATTACAGTAAACATCTATTGCATGTTATAATTGTACTGATAAAAGGTATCCTTACCGTGAAATGTTTATCAGTTCAATTCAATTACATAATCACTTTGCAATAGTGTGGTTTGAGTGACTTTTTTATTTTTATTTTGTATTAAACCATAGACTATAGAATATAATAGAATTGAAAATGGTTATACACTTGACATTCTGCCCCCCTCACATCTGAAATGATGGTTATGCCCTGATCAGAAAATTCATTCATTCATCCATCCATCCATCCATCCAATTACTAAAGAGTCTAAGCCACATGATGACTGTCAGGGATAGTCCAGCCTCGTCAGGCCCAATCACCTCACACACCCGTTCACAATCACCGGAGTACTAATCAGCCGCACCTGTCACCACCTCATCAACACTAGCTCAAATACTCAGTCACTGCAGTTGCACTTTGTCTGGTCTTGAGTTCACTACGCTACTCCTTGCCTGACTCACGAACCCGGCCTCCAACCTGGAACCCACCTGTCTCTTCGAAGTCATCTTCAGTCCGATCCTGGAAAGAACCCGTCACCACGTGAACTAGATCCCTGCAGTTACTGAGACCGTTGCCTTTAACCCGTTTTGCTCTCCATCTCTTCCCTTAGCACCACTGTTCAATAAAGAACCCTGTTAACCTTTATCTCTACGTTTTGGGTCTCCTTCTGTACTGTGACAATGACGGTGTTTGGTCAGGTATAATGCAGTCAGAGTGAAATTTCAGCTTTTCAAGAAAAAGCACAAATAAAAGTTGGGCTCAGTGGTTTTGTATCCTATTCCCCTTGTTCTGGTATCAGCTGTTGTATTTAACAACCATCCTGAACTTGTGTCAAAATTACGTAGCATATTATGAGGTACAACACATATTGCGCACATAAGAGGTATAAGCTTGTGTACATAAATTTCAATCATAAAACAAACAAATGGCTATATGATTTAAATAGCTCTTAGAAATACAAGCAATCAATTGAAATTTCCAATTTTTTGTTAACTGCAGGAAGTCAATGTTATTTTTTAGGAAGTATATAATGCAGGTCCAGAACATGGCTGTGATGGAGAAGGTCAATGAGAGTCCACTGTGTCTAGTGCTATCCCGGTCTACACTGCAGAGCCTTCCACAGCCTGTGGAGAGCAGAACGAATGGGTCAGACAACAGTGGAAGCAGTGCTGGTATTGTGTAGCTATAATTTCACATGATGGAAATGGAATCCACCCGTTCATCAGATAGAAGTGTCTTTTTTTCTCTGTCAGATCAGGCAATAATAATGAACCATTTCCAGTTATTATGAAAGCTATCCTTAGTACCTAAAATCACAAAGACTGTGCTTTTAATTGAAGGTTTCATGTTTACAGTTTACTGTCAGATAAAATATTTAGATTTTTTTTTTCTCCCCATCTGAGTTACTTATCTGTTGCTTTATACAGCAATGTTGTTCAATGACATGTTTATATGTGGGTTTAAAGTGTTTTAGGTGAAGATTTCCTCATTATTTGCTTCATTGTGCTCTTCTCAGGTTTTAGTAAAATTATGTAACATTTTAGAGCAAATATGCAAAATAGTAAACCAAAACTTGAAGCTAAAATAGCAAATATCTCCACGGCTACAGTACATTTTCCAGGAGAACTGACATACGCTGGAATAAATGTGAGTCAGACAGTACAGAATATGAGCATACTGAATGTGATAAACTTGGCCTCGTTGAAGTTATCAGGGAGCTTCCGAGCAAGAAAAGCTAAAACAAAACAGAAGATTGATAGCAAACCAGTATATAACAAAAAGAAGCCCAAAAACCAAGAGCTGAACCTAAGTTACATTCTAGGATGATCTTTTCTCTGTAATAAATGCAATTCATATATGGGTAAGGGAGGGAGGGGGGTATTGTTAACCAAAGCACACAGATAATCACTTGTATTAATGTTAAGGAAACAACACTGTTATCTGTTAAAGAGACCCAAACCATTTCATGATGTTACTTCCTGGAAGTGTATCCTTGAAGGCCATTAAAACTACTATAGTTTTCCCAAACATGCAGGAGATACAGAGGACAAAAGTGATCCCAAATGATGTGTGACGCAAAATACAGGACAACTCAGTGGGTCGGCCAATGAAAGTAACTGACCAGAGAAAACACAAAGTCAATGAGAAGAGCAACAGGAAGCTCAGCTCTGAGTTGTTGGCTCTGACAATAGGTGTTTCTTTATGAAAATAAAACAGAAAAGAAACAGTTGTTGTTAGTAACATCCCAATGAAGGAAAAAAAAACAAAGCACTATTCCCATGATTTCTGAATATGAAAGGAATTCAACCACTTTTAATATACATCTGTCTTTGCTTTCATTCGACCAGTACTCCAAATCACAAGGAAAACAATCACTACAATCTGTGAAGGAATTTCAAGGAAAGATTACTGAATGGAAAGTGCATGATGAAGTCGATTAATGAGAATTATCCAGTATGTGTTTTACTTGTGCCGTTACTGATTTCTCCTTCAGCACATTGAATACAGTCATAACAGCAGACAGGTCATCCTTTTTGCACAGCCTTCCTAGTTCCAGGGGGGCAGCTCTTACTGCACACGGACACAGGCAACTATAAGAAAATAAGATGGCATATAAATTTCATGTTGTCATATGATATCATTAAATATATAATGTATATTCCATCATGCACAATCAAACCTCTACAAATGATTCAGAATGCAGCGGCCCTTCAACGAGTCCAAAAGAGCCCATGTTACACCTCTCTTTATCTCCATGCACTGGCTACCGGTTGCGGCTTTGTTCTTTGTTCTTCTCAATGCCTGTCTTTTCATGATTTTAACATACTTCACATGCCCTCAATAATGTGCTAGTATCTATGTACCTGTCCACTGTTCCCTGCCCACAGAACATGTTCCTGATTGACTCAAAGACGTTTTTTTGAAGGCAGTGAGATAGACACCCACATGATTAAACTGCAGACCTTTATTCTCAGCTGCCAGTTCACAATGTCATATCTCACCACTGGTTCACCACTTGCATCAAAGAAGATTTCTTCAACTGTTTTGATGGTGAATTTCACACCTCCCATATACTCTAACACCTGAAAGGATTGATCCATTATTTCTATTTTAATTTGTTTATTATTTTTGTAATGTTATTTTATGTTCTTCAAATACCTTTTGTGGTGTGGGCCATTCTCCTTTGCTGCTGTTGGTGGAGGATTTAATGTATTTTAATATATTATGTAGTGTATGTGCAATAGCATACACTGCAGTGTACACTTTATTTGCTATTCTTAGCTCTGACACATCAGTATATTCATTTTGCAGCTCTGCAAGTCTCTCTGAGCCAGTACAGCCATCACTGCCACTGGTCCTCAGAGAACACTGAAAAACCGTTTACCAGAATACTTTTAACAGTTCATTGTTTGGTTCTTGATCAGGGTGCACATTCTCTAGGAACTCTTACAGATCCACAAGTTTAGCATTTGCTATAGCAAAACCCACAGCTCCAGAAAGAAAATGTTATTCCTTTGTTTCTGCAAGAGTTCGAGAAGTGATCCAGGATTCACTGCCAACCCATTGCAGCCCTGTGATGTTGTGTTGTGCAATTACTTTCATGAGGGGAACAAAATCTCCTAATGCGATAAAAGCTAGCACCACCTTGGCAGTGCCCTTCTTTGTCACTTCTAGCGTCTTCAGAAACTGCTCTTGTGGATCAGTTCTTAATATGGTTTCTGAGTATTCAATACAAATCCCCTCTTGTTTTGCAGCCTCCTCAAATGCTGCAATGCCATTATTACAATAGTCACTGCGACTCCTGACCGTCCCAACCCAGGTCCAGCCAAAGTGCTTGACAAGCTGAGCCAGTGCTCTGCTTTGGTAATAATCACTGGGTATTGTTCTGAAGGAGGATGGATGCCTTTTTATGTTACTCAGGCATGCACATGTGGCAAAATGGCTAATCTGCAAGAAAAAAAAAAGTCAGAGAATATTAACCACAGAATTTTTCAGAATCTTTTTTTTAATATTCCTAATCCACTATGCATTCTATGTATTTTTTATCCAAAACAACCTAAAAAAAGGAACAAACGCAATACATCACTACTATAAAAATAGCATAACTGTTATAAACATACTGCTACAATATAAACAATTTAACACATTGCTTTCTATATTTTCAACAATCAATTTCGATTAGTTCAGTATGCCTTGAAACATGTATTTTGGTGCATATTCCAGTTGTTCATCATACACTTATTCAACATGATAACAATCAGCAGATAAGTAAGAGTTCTCACAACAGGTAAGCTGAATGGACCAACTAAAGATGCCAAAACAATGGTGGGAGAAGAGATTGATTCTAGAGCAGGATGTATCACTTAAAGTCTCTTCATAACCATTCATCAAAGCCATGCCTGAGAGGATAGTCAGAGCTATAGAGCTACAGCAATCATATATCTTATAGCCCATAGAAACACCAGACAAAAGCTGTGTGTTGTTTTTAATCTCCTCAATTGCAAAAAATTTGTGTCTGAGCAAATTTAAACTCACGCAAGTTGAAGCTGTGAAAATAAAGCATTGGTTGTGTATTTACATTCAGCAAAGAATTCTCAGAATCATGTTCAACTGTTTATTCATCATAATGCTTGGTCTCAAATAGTTATTTTAATACAGACATGATGCATGTTGTTGGCTCTGGTTTGGAAGTGAAAGGATGCATCTTTAGCAGAGCACTTCTATGAAATGAGAAAATCGCCCCAATATTGATGTCTTTTTGTACAGAAAGTAGAGGAAGGGCAAGCTGACCAAGCACTCTACAGACTTGTGCTGAAGCTGGCACACAGACCCCATAAACCACCAGCAACAGTAGCACCAGTGGCACAGTCCTCTTTGCCATGTCAATAAAGACGCAGGGCAGGAACCGGTGAGGCAGAGCAGGGACTGTCCTGTCTTTTTTTCTGTCCTTTGGAGTTGGCATTATCAATCCTTAATTATAGTTTGCTTCAATGTATGTGCCTAGGTTGTCTAGGTGTGAAAAGCTGTAAATTGCAGAGATCCCACATTTGATGAGATGGTTCCATATCCCATCTGCCACTCAGACAAAAGCACACATCCAATTGACTCTATGTGGTGCTATTATAGAACTGACAAATGACATGGAATTATTTATGTCAATGTATAATTTTTTCAACTTTTTTGAACACCTCCTAGGATGTTTCTCATGTAAGAGATCCTCATGACAGAAAGTAAGCAAAACCATTTTGATTCATCCTAGCATTGCACATATATAGCAAAATAATTTAAATTACATTTTCAATTTAATTAGGGCAGGAAGAAAAAACAAGGAACACACCATAAAATTATATTTTCTCTCTCAAGAATTTTAAAAACATGTACAGTTTATGGTCATGACTTAACCTCTTAAGACCCGGCAAAACATTTTAGGAAAAAAAATGTATTTTTTTTTTCATGTCATTACATTGTTTAGAGCATTAAAAAAAAAGTAAAAAAAAAAAAGATATTTCATTCATAAGTTATGCTACATCCTTGAAAGATGACATCGGGACTCTCTCTTTTTTTAAGTAAAAAGGCATGAATGAACATGCATAGGCAAAAACAATTGATTTTTTAAAAAATCACCAATACATTTTTGGTTTTCAGGATTTTTTAAAATTTTTTTTACCAAACTTTGTATAAAGATAATTCTCAACTATGTTATAACAGAATGATTTGATATACCATTTTTCTTTATGCAAAATTTGTGTAAAATGTCCATAAACATGTTTTATTAAAAAAAAAGTAAAAAAAAAAAGATATTTCATTCATAAGTTATGCTACATCCTTGAAAGATGACATCGGGACTCTCTCTTTTTTTAAGTAAAAAGGCATGAATGAACATGCATAGGCAAAAACAATTGATTTTTTAAAAAATCACCAATACATTTTTGGTTTTCAGGATTTTTTAAAAATTTTTTTACCAAACTTTGTATAAAGATAATTCTCAACTATGTTATAACAGAATGATTTGATATACCATTTTTCTTTATGCAAAATTTGTGTAAAATGTCCATAAACATGTTTTCTCATTATATATAATGTATCTATAAACTAAATCTAATTTGCATATTGTGTTTTTTGGGGCAACATGTAATGAAAAAAAGAAGTGTAATATTGAGAGTAATAATTGACAAGATTTTCATAATAATATATAATATTTCATAGGAATATTGAAATATAATTTCTTTCCCTATTCATTTGTTGTGTCTCCCAAAATGCGTAATAAACATGCTTTTAGTCCTCATATGAGGACATGTATGAAATCAACGTCCTGTTT
>NW_015632731.1:203477-210619 GCF_001515625.1 Sinocyclocheilus rhinocerous
AAAAAAAAGACATGAATGAACATGCATAGGCAAAAACAATTGATTTTTAAAAAAATCACCAATACATTTTTGGTTTTCAGGATTTTTTAAAATTTTTTTTACCAAACTTTGTATAAAGATAATTCTCAACTATGTTATAACAGAATGATTTGATATACCATTTTTCTTTATGCAAAATTTGTGTAAAATGTCCATAAACATGTTTTCTCATTATATATAATGTATCTATAAACTAAATCTAATTTGCATATTGTGTTTTTTGGGGCAACATGTAATGAAAAAAAGAAGTGTAAAAATGGGAGTAATAATTGACAAGATTTTCATAATAATATATAATATTTCATAGGAATATTGAAATATAATTTCTTTCCCTATTCATTTGTTGTGTCTCCCAAAATGCGTAATAAACATGCTTTTAGTCCTCATATGAGGACATGTATGAAATCAACATCCTGTTTCGTAACAGAAAGTCATATTTTGATTTTAAACCCCATAACATTGACTTATGACACACAGTTTAAAAAATAGTCTGATTTAAATGATAATTACAAAATATTATCATATTTCCATAAGTGTCACTAAATTAATATCAGACATTTTTGAAGACCAGGGAGAGGGAGTGGTCATGGTGAAACATCCAAACATTTAGTATCTCTGAAAAGCCCTGAATGTGCTCTGTACAGGACATCCAGACTTAAAACTCTGGCATGTATAGTCACAGAGAAATACACTAAAATATAATGTCCTCAAATGAGGATGCAGGGTCTTAGGAGGTTAACTATAAAATCAGCTCTTCATTATAAGCTCATAATTATAGATCATGACAAAAGGCTGTTATAGCAATACTTTAGCAAAAGATTGGAACAATTAAACTTTTTAACTTGTTTTAAATTTTAAGTTTTTTGAAAAAAAAAAAAAGTTAATTAGTTTTTTTATGCTAATAATAATACTTCAAAACATTAGCATGTAGTTTTCAAATATATTAGTCTGTTTACACTTCAAGACTTTATAGCAGATAGATGGATCAGACACAACATTACTCAATGACATTGCTTCCTGTGTGTACTACATTGCTAATAATATGTTTATAATATGTGGCTTATAATATCAGTTAGGTCCAGTCGAACAATTTATTAGTTAAATTGATAAAATTTTGATTGGATTCTGTTGGTAATAGGCACCTAAAGTTAACAGAAGTTCCATGCCAGGAAATAACAGAATAATTACATACATATTTACAGCTGGTCTGTTCACGTAGGATTAGCATTTCCTGAGGTATTTTTTTCTGGACCATTTTACAGAAGCTAAAAGTCGCTGTAATCTTTACTGACATTTTCAGTAATGATTACTGAGATGGCACATTAGGACAACACTAAAGTCACTGAGAAGCTCTGGTAATAATTACTTTACCCCACGTCTCCATGTAAAACTAAAACTAATCATGTCCGAATAGTGCTTAAGCCACAACTAAAACCCAAATGCAGAACAGACCTCTGGCCACCACTGCAGCAAAGACTAAACATCAAAGTGTTTTACAACCCAAAAGGAGTTAAGAAAGAGTTTCCCTCTTTCTTAATTCACTAGTGAAACAGACACATAATGCCATAAAAATCTCCAATAATTCATAGATAGCCCTTCAAACGAAGATTTTTCAGGACCCCACTTCAAACGAAGGGGTATGGGAATTATCAGCGTAAACCAGCTACAGTGGGAACATGGCTGCCCGAGCGAACAAAAAGACACATAAATGTATGTTTTTTGGCATTAATAAAGATTTTAATGAAAATTAATAATTTGTTTTATGTTACATTCAATCATGTGTTCATATTTATGGTCATGTTATTCAAAGAAATGTTTGCAAAAAAATCATTAAAGTTTGTTAACTTCAAATCATTACTGACTGCACGATAGTGGCACAGCATATTTTCATGTCTGATCAGGGCAATAAGACCATAGACATAGAGGGGGGCTAGTCCCCCCAATAATTAGAAATCACTAAACCTTTATCTCAAATATTGCCATTTCGATCGAGAGCGAGAGAGAGAAAGATGAAAGTTGCGTGTATGCAAGTCTGGGCGTCTCTCTCTACAATGAGCGAGTTTACAAAACAGCGATTTTATCCTCTCGTTGCTGGAAAATATAATGCAGTGATTCAGTATTTAAACTGTTATTAATAAAAGTCGTGGGGAAGCGTTGACAAGTTTCTTTGCTCCTGGATGTGTGAGCTGCGCAATCTCCGATATGTGTGTGTGTGTGACTGTGTCTGTGTGTCAGTAAGCAGTGCATTAATAAAGAATCGTAATCAAAGGCTGTAATGCACACCAGTATACGTCTGTGTATTGTAGATAGACGACGTATGATGACGTGTAACGGTATAGTAGTGAAGTCCCAATTCTTAGGGGAATATTTTCACCCCTTACCCACTGACACTCTGTTTCAAGGGGGAAGGGGTAGGTGAAGGGGTGTAAAATAGAATTGGGATTTGGCCTTAGTCAACCAATTTTTAATTAGGTGTCGAGATTGGTGTACGATACATTGATGAAGGTGAGGGGGTGGGCTCGGCCGTGATTTAAAGCTGTGCAGGGCCACATAAACAAGTGGCAGTGTTCCAACACTACCTCCCTCTCTGGGCTCAGGTCTCAGGGGCTGCTGGTAAGGCGTCATCCAGCTCCTATCACATGCAGCAGAAGTAGAGTGACGCTTTTCGAGCTCCCCCTCAAAGAGAATGGGGGTCAGGATGGCACTCTCAGTCAAAGTCTTCTAGAGAGAAGGCAGATATGAAGACAGTTATTCTCTCAAAGAAGACTTCGTCAAAGAGGTACAGCTGCTGGGTGTCAGGCCTCTAAGGGCCTGAATGGAGAAACTTTTAACACCTCAGTATACGGTTCCTCTCTCCCCATGGTGCCTTCAGGAGACCAGTCTGCCAACCCTGCCACCTCTGTTGCTTTGGGGCTCAGCGGTTTCCAGCACGCTCAGTTTTCAGTGTCCACCCAGAGACGTTGCATTACAGGGAGGCACCCTCTGAGGAGGTTTTCAGAGCAGCCTGCTTGGTCATTTCCTGCCGGTCATCCACTTCAGGGCACAGAGTTGGCTACTCATAATATACCAGAGGCCAGTCTAGAGAGGCTGGTTCCCTCAGTAGACCATATGGCAGCATGGAATCGTCTGCCAAAATGGGTCTCAATGGGTCCAGCAGAGTGTAGAAGAGGCTACAGAATCCAGTTTGGTTCTTGTCTGCCTCGATTTAATGAGGTCATTCCCACAGTGGTCGGCCCTAAGCATGCTATGGTAATGGAACGCGAAGTAGCTACTCTTTTGAGAAAGGAGGCCATAATATGTGTTAATTCACTTGAGAGTAGTGTTGTCAAAAGACCCGGTACTTCGGTACCAAAAAAATGAAAATGTTACGGTAGCAGGTTTTTTTAAGTCCCGGTGGTACCGAGTATCCGGTCATTTCTCTAAAGAACTAGTGAGGACACCTGGAACCTATCCCACGTCCATTTACAACAAGCTGTCCGCCGACAAAAGGACAACATGGATTGCTATTGCCATCCTGGTCCCGAGTATGTCCCTGGTCAGTGGGTCTGGCTCTCCACTAAAGATCAACACGGATGGCATCCTGGACCTGAATCTAGAGGAGGAGTTCCACCGAGCACATCTGGATAGACCAGCCCATTGACCCTGGGAGAGGCCCCCGGCGTCGTTTGCCTCCTCACGCCAGGAGACGCTCACAGGGAGGGGGCTCTGTCACAAGGACGAACTCCGTGGTTCCCTCCTCTGACCAGTAGAGGGCACCATCCCCTGAGTATTGACTCTCACACACTCACATTTGCACTCACTACATTTACCATCAACCCCGTACCTGGCTCTGATTGCTCCTGGTCACCTCAGATCCATTACCTGGGTTTTATAAGTCGCTCAGGTATGCTGACTCTTCGCAAAGTCTTGTTTATCATCTGGTTAACATTTATGAGCATTTATTACTGACTATCTGCCTGTTGTGACCCTCGCCTGGATTATCTGCTTTGGTCTATGGTTTGTCTTTGTCTGCTGCCTGGCCCGATCATTACCTGTCTTACGAACTGTGATTGTTTGCTGCTTGCCTCGACCTTTACATGGATTATGCATGGATTACTGCTTATTCTCTGACATTGTGTTTGCTGGTGAATTATCTTTACCTGTTGACCTTGAGCTTTAATAAAAGCCTGCAAATGGATCGTAAGCCATGTGATGTCCTGTAACAAATACACACACATTCATGTATATGAAAGAAAAATGCGTATATATTAAATATATTTAGACATAATATAAATTACATGAACATAAATATATACATGTAAATGCATGTAAATATTTTGAAAATATATACATGTATGTGTATTTATATATACACATAATCAATATACACAGCACACACACATATATTATGCAAACAAAATTTTTTACAACAGCACTAGCTACCATACCCCATTCATATGGTATTAGTTTTATTTGTGCAGGTCTTAAAC
This sequence comes from Sinocyclocheilus rhinocerous, assembly GCF_001515625.1. NCBI lineage: Eukaryota > Metazoa > Chordata > Actinopteri > Cypriniformes > Cyprinidae > Sinocyclocheilus > Sinocyclocheilus rhinocerous. Next base: position 207,986 of record NW_015632731.1, read on the forward strand.
AAGGTCTTTATAAGTCTAAAATTTGAATTTAATTTAAATTTTATTTTAAAAATCCTGCAGATACCCTGTAATAATTGTGTTGACTTTTGTTACAACCCACGGTTTAGCACAATTAAAGTATTTGAATTTTTGGTTATGAACATGGTGGCATGGTCATACAGTGATTTCAACCCAGTCACTACCCTGAGCTGTTCACATTATAGATATGCTCCAGATATGTAATCACGTCCAGCCTTTTGGAATGGTAAACATGATGGTGCTGCACAGATCAATTAAAATCTGACTTGAAGCCGTGCATGTCGGTTAGTAATTTTGTCCGACTTGAGATGGCTTTGACGCCTTGCCACTGTTACGCATGGCATCAAAGTACCACGAGTGCGTTTCGAGAGCAGCTGGCACAGCTTTTCCAGAGCAACTGCAGGAGCACTGATGACGACACAGCTGTTTCACAATTGGCCAAATTCACCACATGGCAACAATGATGTGTGTTTCGGGTTTATTCTAACATCTTCAATAATTTATTCCAATAATTTGCACAAATCTGTGTTTTTAGAATAGTAAAGGCTTTTTTTACTGCACTGCCGTCCAAAGGCAAAGTGCAGTAACTACATATTTGGTCAAAATTGAGTTAAGTCCTAAAATGTCTTAAGTCGCTGAGGTATATTTGTAGCAAAAGCCAAAAACACATTGCATGGGTCAAAATTATTGATTTTTATTTTATACCAACAATCATTAGGATATTAAGTAAAGATCACGTTCCATGAAGATATTTTGTAAATTTCCTACTGTAAATATATTAAAACTTAATTTTTGATTAGTAATATGCATTGGTAAGAACTTCATTTGGACAACTTTAAAGGCGATTTTCTCAATATTTTGATGTTTTTTTGCACCCTCAGATTCCAGATACTCAAATAGTTGTATCTCGGCCAAATATTGTCCTATCCTAACAAACCATACATCAATGGAAAGCTTTCAGATGATGTATACATCTCAATTTCGAAAAATGGACCCTTATGACTGGTTTTGACATCTGTTCTGTCAAGTCTCCTGGTTAAATTTTATCCCTTTTCAGAGAAACGAGAGTGTCCAAATTGCAGTAACTACAAAATCTAAGCTAATACCAAGGCAAACCGCAGAAAGTGATGTTACTGCATTCCAGCTTTGTTTTCCTGGCTTTTACACTGCAGATACTGCGGTCTGTCTTGGTAGCCGTAACTCTCACACAGAACCAACAAGCCAACCAGCTAGCCTATAGCACAATCCCGCGCCCAAATAATGTTTGAACTTGTGTTAAAACGCAAATATCCAAAGACAGGTAAGGAAGTGTCACATGTATGATCTGTTTTGGTTTAGTTTTCTGTGTTTCCATTCTCCTGCCTAGTTTGTTGCCATAGTTTTTGATTAATTATCTCCACACCCGTTTCTGTTTCTCCCTGATTACTTTCCCAGTATTTAAAGCCTGTGTTCTCCTATGTTCCTTTGTCTGCTATTGATTTGATTTGTGTTTGGTTGTGCTTGTTTTCTCCTGTGGATTATTAAAGAACCCTCTTGGATGATACTCCTTTGTCGTGCGCCTTGTTTAGCATACCCGTTCCGTGAGAGAATAGCGGACTCTTAAAGTGAGTAGATTTTAGCGGCGTTTTTTTCTGTTTGTTTTTTTTGTTTGTTTTATCTGTTCTTTTCCCATTATGGACTTGCCCACAGTCCAGCTGCTTTGCCTGGAGCAGCAGGACCGTCCGCTGGAAGACCACACCAGGGATTTTATCGATCTGGCGTGCCTTACTCTCTCCCCGGACCGCTCGCTCGGTGTCTTCTACATCACCAGCCTGAGCGAGCAGTGTAAAGCACGCCTGCCAGCGGACGGTCCAAAGGAGAATTCCGCCGCTTGTGTGGAGTGGGTGCTGGAGAATAATAGACTGTTTTTCTCCATCTGCCCCACCGAGGACAACTCCAGCCCCACTCCCGATCCAGAGCCCAGCCAGTCATCACTGTCACGCTGTACGGAATGTTCATTAGAGCCCACTGCAGCCGCAGAGCCCGAGCCTGCCGCAATTAAAGAGCCAGCACCATTTAAAACGACAGAGCCTATCATCGCTCCGGAGCTAGGGTTTGAGAGCGCGACTGACCAGGTGCGTGAGCCGGCAACACCGTGCGTCGTGGGAATAATTGTGGAGATCGAGGGTATGGAAGATAACCCCGCCCCCACTTCCACCACTGATTGAGCTGTTACTGGACTCTGAACCATTGAACTGTTTGAATGAGGAATTCTGGCTTCTCCCTTTCCTGATTGTCCCGCCCACCTCCCCATTGTCTCCTGAGCCCCTGCTGGTTCCGTCCAGCTCTCCAGATCCCCTGCTGGTTCCGCCCAGCTCTCCTGTATCTCCTAAATTCCCTGTTACTCCTAAGCTCCCACCCAGCCTCCCTCTCCTGCCTCCTCTAAAACTAGCCAGTTCCTCAGCCCTGGCTCCGCTGGTGCCCGTCAGTCCCTCAGCTCACCCTCAGTCAGCACAATCAGAGCGCTCTGATCTGCCTCGTGACTTCCAGTCTCCAGCTGTGCCAAGTCGTGAAGATCCCCTGTCTCTGCCTCCAGCCTCCGAGTCCTGGACTCCACCTCGGTCCTTTGACCCATTG
>NW_015632731.1:211364-215805 GCF_001515625.1 Sinocyclocheilus rhinocerous
GTTCCATGAAGATATTTTGTAAATTTCCTACCGTAAATATATCAAAATTTAATTTTTGATTAGTAATATGCATTGCTAAGAACTTCATTTGGACAACTTTAAAGGCGATTTTCTCAATATTTTGATGTTTTTTTGCACCCTCAGATTCCAGATACTCAAATAGTTGTATCTCGGCCAAATATTGTCCTATCCTAACAAACCATACATCAATGGAAAGCTTTCAGATGATGTATACATCTCAATTTCGAAAAATGGACCCTTATGACTGGTTTTGACATCTGTTCTGTCAAGTCTCCTGGTTAAATTTTATCCCTTTTCAGAGAAACGAGAGTGTCCAAATTGCAGTAACTACAAAATCTAAGCTAATACCAAGGCAAACCGCAGAAAGTGATGTTACTGCATTCCAGCTTTGTTTTCCTGGCTTTTACACTGCAGATACTGCGGTCTGTCTTGGTAGCCGTAACTCTCACACAGAACCAACAAGCCAACCAGCTAGCCTATAGCACAATCCCGCGCCCAAATAATGTTTGAACTTGTGTTAAAACGCAAATATCCAAAGACAGGTAAGGAAGTGTCACATGTATGATCTGTTTTGGTTTAGTTTTCTGTGTTTCCATTCTCCTGCCTAGTTTGTTGCCATAGTTTTTGATTAATTATCTCCACACCCGTTTCTGTTTCTCCCTGATTACTTTCCCAGTATTTAAAGCCTGTGTTCTCCTATGTTCCTTTGTCTGCTATTGATTTGATTTGTGTTTGGTTGTGCTTGTTTTCTCCTGTGGATTATTAAAGAACCCTCTTGGATGATACTCCTTTGTCGTGCGCCTTGTTTAGCATACCCGTTCCGTGAGAGAATAGCGGACTCTTAAAGTGAGTAGATTTTAGCGGCGTTTTTTTCTGTTTGTTTTTTTTGTTTGTTTTATCTGTTCTTTTCCCATTATGGACTTGCCCACAGTCCAGCTGCTTTGCCTGGAGCAGCAGGACCGTCCGCTGGAAGACCACACCAGGGATTTTATCGATCTGGCGTGCCTTACTCTCTCCCCGGACCGCTCGCTCGGTGTCTTCTACATCACCAGCCTGAGCGAGCAGTGTAAAGCACGCCTGCCAGCGGACGGTCCAAAGGAGAATTCCGCCGCTTGTGTGGAGTGGGTGCTGGAGAATAATAGACTGTTTTTCTCCATCTGCCCCACCGAGGACAACTCCAGCCCCACTCCCGATCCAGAGCCCAGCCAGTCATCACTGTCACGCTGTACGGAATGTTCATTAGAGCCCACTGCAGCCGCAGAGCCCGAGCCTGCCGCAATTAAAGAGCCAGCACCATTTAAAACGACAGAGCCTATCATCGCTCCGGAGCTAGGGTTTGAGAGCGCGACTGACCAGGTGCGTGAGCCGGCAACACCGTGCGTCGTGGGAATAATTGTGGAGATCGAGGGTATGGAAGATAACCCCGCCCCCACTTCCACCACTGATTGAGCTGTTACTGGACTCTGAACCATTGAACTGTTTGAATGAGGAATTCTGGCTTCTCCCTTTCCTGATTGTCCCGCCCACCTCCCCATTGTCTCCTGAGCCCCTGCTGGTTCCGTCCAGCTCTCCTGAGCCCCTGCTGGTTCCGTCCAGCTCTCCAGAGCCTCCGCTGGCTCCATCTAGCTCTCCTAAACTCCCTGTTATTCCTAAGCTCCCACCCAGCCTCCATCTACCGCCTCCTCTAATACCTGCCAGTTCCTCAGCCCTATCTCCGTTGGTGCCTGTCAGTCCCTCAGCTCACCCTCAGTCAGCACCATCTGGGCTCTCTGATCTGCCTCGGGACTTCCAGTCTCCAACTCCGCCTAGGCGTGAGGATCCCCTGTCTCCACCTCCAGCCTCCGAGTCCTGGACTCCACCTCGGTCCTTCGACCCATCGGCTTCGCCTTGGCTCCTAGCTCCCTCATCTCCACCGTGGCCTGTCATCCCACCAGCTCCATAGGGCTCCCTCGACCCTCCGGCTCCGCCTCATCGACCGTCCGCCGCCTCGGGACTCCACTCTTCCGGCTTCGCTTCATCACTCCGTCCCTCTGGCTCTGTCAGGCTCCTCCTTCCCTCCGGCTCCACCGTCATCTTCTGTCGCTCCAGCTCAGCCGCGGCATTCCGGATTCCCGCCTCCACCTCAGTCGCCGGCTCCACCTAGGCCCTCAGGATCCTCGATGTCACCCTGGCTCTGCTGCTGCTTGTCTCCGACCTGGGCTCCTACTCCACCGGCGTCATCTCTGTCAGTCGGCCCCCTGGTGTCGCTTGTTCGAACTCCACCATGACTCCTCCCTCCGTTGACTCCACTGTGGGCCGCTATCCTGGCTGGCCGGCCTCTGGATCTCCACCTGGCTCCTCCTGCTCCGGGCTCCTCCCCCCATCTACTCCACCCTGACACAATGAACTATGCCCATTGCCTGCCCCTTGCCTGCCCCACGCCCGCCTCCTGAACCCCCACCCTCCCTCCTCTGTTGGACTGTTTGTCGGCGCGAGGGCGCGCCTTTCCGGGAGGGGGCGAAATGTCACATGTATGATCTGTTTTGGTTTAGTTTTCTGTGTTTCCATTCTCCTGCCTAGTTTGTTGCCATGGTTTTTGATTAATTATCTCCACACCTGTTTCTGTTTCTCCTCGATTACATTCCCAGTATTTAAAGCATGTGTTCTCATATGTTTCTTTGTCTGCCATTGATTTGATTTGTGTTTGGTTGTGCTTGTTTTCTCCTGTGGATTATTAAAGAACCCTCTTGGATGATACTCCTTTGTCGTGTGCCTTGTTTAGCACACCCGTTCCATGACAGGAAGATAGCAAAATATTAACTTTTTATAATAAATTTAATAAGGTTAGGCCTGTGTCCACACCTTTTCAGCGCTAATTCTTCACTGTGCGTGCGTCTTTAGTAAATCCTGACAGTACCATTTTAACACCAAAAGACAGTTTGTGCTGGCGCAAGCTGTTAGTAAAACTGGCCCTATATCTGCAAAAGACTTCAGCTGATGGTTTTGCTAAACTAACACAATACAACAAGATGAAGCTGTTAGCTAAGACGACATTTCAAAGGTAGGCCTACTATAGTTTATAAACCTGTAATGTTGAGTTAATACATACAGTATAAAAAAAAAAAAAAAAAAACATCCTTACCTGTTAAAGTTTATCCAAATTCTTTAGTAATTAAAATTTTGGCGTTTTTTAAATCCAGAGGCTTCTCAATGTTGTGGCATCTTGAAACTCATTGATTTTTATTTTGAGTGACGACACATTCACCCTTCCAAGATGGCAGACGCCTTGGCAGATGATGACCATTACAGTTGGAAGTGAGGCACGTTCACAGTACTAATAATGGTTAATAACAGTTCTGTGTTAGCATTAATAATTTTAAATTCAAATAGGGCTGGGCGATAAATCGATAATGATAATTATCGCAATATAATTTTCCTTGATAAAACGTTCGATATAATGTTTATGCACCAAAAGCAGAATGAAAGAGCGCTAGTAATTTGAAGCGCGCCACACGGACCATTTATCTGCTTGGCTCAAACAGCGGCGCGGCACGAGCAGCTCACTAGAGAAAAGGCTAATTGATTTAAATGAGTTTACAGTCAGATGAAACAGCGCTGACTAACAGTAGAACTGTGCGCAACGATAGTCAGAAGGCTTTTCAATCTACAAATCGCCATCATTTACCAGGGATTTACTGTAGTAACACTAACTGCACTGTGGTATTGTGGCAGAAATTAGGGTATTCATATCGATTTCATTATATTATTAATGTAGACATTACTTAAATGTATTAAAAGAGTAATGGAATATAATGACAGTATTTTTTGTGTGATTAAGCTATAGCATGTGTGCATTTAGCCTATAGGCTACTAAGTTTTTAGACTACTGTTTTTCATACAAATACCTAAAAACCATATAGTTATGTGGTAACACTTTATAATAACTTTCATTAATAAATCATTAACAAACATTATGTAATGCTTAACGGATCATTAGTTCATATATATTCACATATCTAGAAACGTGAAATAATGTGCTTGTTAGTGTTTACTAATAAGTGTATTAAACATTACCTAATAATTAACATTTCATGTAAATTAAAATGCTTACAAATGTATGGGTTGGTTTAAGGGTTGGGTAAGGGGTCAACAGTGTACAGGGGTCGATTCGATTACTATAAGGAAACACGATTCAATCTGTTTATATTGCATTGTTTTGATAAATAATAAATTATTATTTTCTTGAAAATCTGTTGTTTTTTTCCCCCTGATGATGATGTATGATTCAAGGAATATTCTGTTTAACGATTCACAATAGTATACTAATATAAGTGTTGAGGCAATAAAAACATGTTTTGCACCCAAATTACAATGCGTGTAATTAGGCCTGTCGCAATAATCAATATATCGACTTATCGCGCAATATATGTACATGACCTCA
>NW_015632731.1:215936-222755 GCF_001515625.1 Sinocyclocheilus rhinocerous
TGTGTAATGTCTTTACCAAACATTTAGCTAAACTTAACTAACCACCCTTTACACAAACTTTGTTACAGTAGGTAAAAGTCCAGTGCCAATAAAGATACTAAAAAAATTTGTAAATGTTTATAAACATTTACAAATGATGAATAGTCTTAACTTTAGATTGGGTACTGCAAAAACATAAACACATGATTAATAAATGATTTGTAAAGATGTGAAAATAGGGTAAATTCCAGTCATTTGGACGCTTTTTGCCATCAAAATGACTGCTCATGAAGGTACTAATGATTAGTAAATGTTTATAAACATTTACAATTGATGAATAGTTTCCACTTTAGATTGGGTACTGCAAAAACAAATAATTAATAAATGATTTAAGATGTGCAAATAATAGAAGTCTACACTCTACACAACAAACAAAGACCAAATATATGACCTTTACAGACTGTGATTATGAGTTAGTGAATATATTAAAATTAATAGTTTGTGAAGTGCTTAAAATTAATAATTAAGCTATATTATCACATCTGTAAATGTAAAAATGAGCATTAGCTAATATGTGCACTGAAGTTTAATGACACTTGTAAGCATTCAACAGTACATTAACAAATAAACTTGTAATCATTGTGTAATTTATATTAAAATCATTTGTTGACTTTTAAAATGCATTGAATGTTTACCGACATGGTAACACTTTAGAATAGGGGTCCAGAATAATGCATTAGTTAAGCATTAATTAATGGTTAACTTGTTCACAATTAAGCATTAGTTGAGCACAACATTTGTAACCATTAACTAATGATCAGTCAAGCATAAGATAAAAAAAATGCATGATCATATGAATTGAAAGTTTAATGACATTTGTAAGCATTTCAATTTACATTAAATAGTGATCTGTTAATCATTTGGTAGTGTTTAATGAGTTCATTAGTTAACATTAACAAGCACATTATCTCATATCTCTAAATATGTGATTATATATTAAGTAATGATTAGTTAAACATTATGTAATGTTTGTTAATGATTTATTAATGAAAGTTATTATAAAGTGTTACCAGTTATGTTTTTACCATGGTACTGAGGTGTGCTATATATGTGTGTGTTGGGAAGGAATGACCAATCAGAGCACAGGTTACTTCGTGCGTCATTAACTTTCAGTTCCGGTTGAGCCGACTGCACGAGACCACACATGCCTACACCTGTACAGTTATCTCAAATATCATTATTGTGAAGATAATTCCAAGCAATGCCCTGTGGTCTGGCTGTGCTTTTCATTGTGCTCATCATTTGCTGAACTTTGATTAAAGACTGTTGATTCTCATTCATGCCTCCTGTGTTCTGATCGACACACCAGGGCAAACACAGCTACGCTACACCAGTGCAATACAGTCCCAAGCAAACTCAGTTACACAATTTGATCCTTCGAGCCGGATGCTTGTGTTTTCACTGGACAAGAATGCATTAATACCAGTCTCAAGGTGCACGTCCTATACGTTCAGTCTGTCATCCAGCCTACTTAGAAGATTTTGAAGTCCAGTATCCAAATCAACCTGGGGCTTCTTTGACAGTGTGGCGGGGAGCGGTACAGGTTTTTAACACACAAGCCCAAGTTCATCTACTTGTAGAAAATCTGAGTACGCCACCTGGGGAATTTCACCCAGGAAAATAGAAATAACCCCAAAATTTGTTATTAGGTCACACAGGTTCGCTTCTCTAATAAAAAAGGTAGGCAAGAAACGTAGGGATCGTATAAAAAAAAAAAAATGTATTCACAGATTAAATAAGATAACGAAAGCATTCAAAATAGCCTCGATGATACTGTGCCACCCCTGGCAGCTCTCTCTGCAATGACACTTCACAAAAAAAAATACACAAACAAAAAAAAAAAAGAAAACAAAACCACAGAAAAACACGTTACAAAAAAAAAAAAAAATAAAAAAAAAATAAAAAAAACTTACACAACTCAAAATAAACAAAAACTACACCAACCTACGGGGCTGAGGTTACCCACAGGAGTGATCACCAGCACAAGTTATCCAAAAGCACACGCACCAACGTGCACTCAGATCACGCACCCAAACACTTCAAAAGTGTCCCACAGCAAACGTTGGAGCATCACCACCACCACCACAAAAGATCCTTCACCAGTGGGACCCCAGCTCTTGAAAGAAAATCAAAAACAAATAAATAAATCTTATAAACACAAGTAAATGAAGTCACAGATAGATGGAGTCACAGTTTCATAATAAAGCAAACAATGATGGGTAAGATCACAAATAACAATATACAAATATTCAAAAGAAAAAGAATAACCAAACAACAAAAAAAATAAATTTTAACTACGGGGTGGACAGGACTCGCAGGGAGCGACCGAGTAGTCCGTACACCGGCTCCAATAATCAAATAAATTATCCCCACCCCGAAATAAAAATGAACTAAAAGTCAGAGGAAAAAAAAAAAAAACAGACAACAGCAGCAATCTTCTTTGTTAGTTGCGAGGTAGAATTCCCTTCTTGTAACCACATGCACGACACTTACCAAACAGAGATAATTGTGCTCTATAATCGGTTCACAGGCCAGGATACGCAGCCTTCATATAACCCACCGCTAAACTGAAGTACAGGGAACGGCACATTATTTAAACCACCCACCAATCGTCGAGACTTTAAGCAAAGCCAGATGATCTGCTTGCTACAAAACAACTTTAGCTCACATACCTGAAAGCTGGGCAGTCATCTACCCATGCAACCGAAGGAGACACGCACACAGATGAAAAGACAGGCTAGGATGCAACAAACGAATCGTTAGTGCCACACAACCAGTAATTAAAAGCTTAAGGAACTGCTACATGCTAACAGCACATACCTGAAACCACCGTCAACAAACAAAACAAAGGGGAGGATCCGAACGTGACGCATAACAGGCTACAACCAACCAGCTCTAAAATAAAAAGCACTTGTCGCTCATTGGTGATCGCAAGTGTCAATCACCATCACTTACCTCATTCATATGGTCACAATCCACCCCCAGCTTCTGCATCGTCGCCCCGACGATGAACTAAACAAAAGCCTACCCTCTCAACCTTCAGTCCCAAGGACGGAACCAAGCAACAGCTGTACTACCCACTATACTAGACACTGTACCTGCCCCCAATGATCGTGGGAGATGATGTACATTAGAGTGCTGCCCAGCCGTACTCCTTCCAGTCCTCTTCACCACACTCTCACCCATCACAGCAGAACTTAAAGGAGGGTTCATTACTGGCTGCACGTTCACCTCTGCCTCAGGAATTTCTTCTGCTCCCTGGACTTCACCAGACCCCTGAGGGACGGACTGGAAAATACCCCAAGGTGCTTGCCTACTATTAACCTGAGGTGTTTCTGGCACCAGGACAAACAAGTCTCCCTCATCTAACTCCTCTTCCCGAGGCAGCACAGGTTCCACTAATGGAATGTCCTGCAAGGCCGGAGAGGGGTTCCTGTCGATCTGAGGTTTCAGCAAGGATCAGTGCACATGTTTTAACTTACCTAAATCTGTGGTGGGGGCAATCGTATACACCAAACCCCCTTCCTTAGGTGCCTTCAAAATCTGGTACACCACTGAGCTCCACAGGTCGTGGATTTTATGTTGACCTCTCACGCTATAGTCGCGGAGATATACCAACTGGCCCTCCTTCAGTGGTGATTCTCGTACCTGCGGATCATGCCTGGCCTTTCAGCGATCGGCTGCGGCCCCCAACCGCTCACGATCACCCTCAAAAGCCACCTGCAACCGATCCTGATGCTCCAGGACCCACCGATGAACACTACCTGCCAGCGGCTCCTCAACTCTACCAAACAGGAAGTCGACTGGAAGTCTAGGCTCCTGCCCGAACATCAATAAATACTTCATGGTGCCCCCTGGGATGCGACACGCCCGGCGTCCACGCACCTTGACTCGACCCCCCTGATCAGAGACTGGTTGGACTTCAATGTGATGGCAATGTTGTAAGGCCTGGAAAACAGAAATAGGGGGCTGTGACACAACAGGTAAATTAAAAAAGACTTGTGCCATGCTGGCCAAAGAGCTCCCGGTAGCAGCGGCTCAGGACATTCATTCCCAGAACCCCAGGAACCTGAGCACCCAAACCACCTGGGGGATCTCTGACCACCAGACTCCGCAACCTAAGACCACTTGCCCACAAAGATGTACATCAAGCAACTATGCAATATGCTTACAAAATCTTGAACATTTATTTATTTATTTATTTAATTAAGGGTGAAATTTCAGTTTCCTAGGCCGGACCTCACTTTTGGCCACTATTACATGGCAATTAATTAACTTTCCAACAGACCGCCAAACCATATTGCTAAAACAAGCCACTTTTATGAGGATTGTGGGCTTTCATGGAGTTGTTGGAGCCACTGATTGAACTCATGTTCACATCATTGCTCCAACTGTAAACGAGGAGACATACCAATAGAAAACGCAACTATTAACAAATTTGTGTTCACACTTTTATTTACTCAAACATATGTTCAATCATTGAGTATTCTTTAATCTCTTCAGTTTTAGTGTATAATATTCATTTTGAACTTTCAACAACTTGATTTGTTATTTTATTTTTTTTTATTTTAAGAGACTCAATGTCATCTTCAGGCGCTACACTCGGTGCAAACCCTGTGTCTTGTGAAGCAGAAGCCTCTTTTGGAGGACACAGGAAGACATCCTGAGATGTGGTGCAATGTGGCACGTCAGATGGCCCGGCTCCAGCGTCATCAGCACTACATTTACATGCAGAAAATATTAAACGGTGCAAACATGTTTATTCAATCCGATGTGGTGTTTTTTTTTTTTTTTTTTCCCCCAGTGTCCATAGATTAAAGTAACTAATGTCAATTTAATACAGAAAGATTCACATTCATTTTCTTACCATCTTTGTAACTCTTAATTTGAGCAGTGCAGGGTCCGGGGCATCTGCAATGCCACAAATGGAAGGGTTGGCCGTTCCCAGTATCTCCTCTACCATTTCAGCAATCTCAGACAGAGGATTACATGGAGGGCCTCCACCTATTTGACAAGAACTCAGCTACTGACCACACTGAAACAATCATTTCATACTTAAAAAAGAGTTTAGTAAGATTAAAATAAATTGTACCTGTGGCACACATGCTTTCCTTGTATGCTGCAATATCTTTGCGAGATGTTGCCAATACATTTTACCACCTTTTCTCACAGTCTTCAGCAGGCTGGCTTGTCTGAGGAAATGCTGCATTTTTAGTCATGGTGTCAGGGATAGTCCAGCCTCGTCAGGCCCAATCACCTCACACACCCGTTCACAATCACCGGAGTACTGATCAGCCGCACCTGTCACCACCTCATCAGCACTAGTTTAAATGCACAGCCACTGCAGTCACACTTCGTCTGGTCTTGAGTTCACTACGCTACTCCTTACCTGACTCACGAACCCGGACGCCGACCTGGTACCCACCTGTCTCTTCGAAGTCATCTTCAGTCCGATCCTGGAAAGAACCCGTCACCACGTGAGCTAGATCCCTGCAGTTACTAAGACTGTTACCTTAACCCATTTGCTCTCCATCTCTTCCCTGAGCACCCCGGTTCAATAAAGAACTCCGTTAACCTTATCTCTCCGTTCTGGGTCTCCTTCTGTACTGTGACACATGGCAATTTGTTGCCATGCATTTTTTTTTTTTTTTCTTTACTTTTTACAGTCGGACTGAATTTTCCTCGTATGATGTCCTTCCATTTAAGGACTGATTGCACTAGAAGAATACTTTCTTCCTTGGACCAGTTTGGTTTTCTTTTTGATTCCATTTTTAAGATTTTGGAATATTGGTTTTTCTTTTATATACAGCTGAGTGCAATTTGGGTGATGTGATTAGTCAACTTAATTACATTAAATTCACAAATGGATTATATTTATATGTAAACCTATTAATAAAATTGTGCTAGATTGTGAAATATAAACTTATTTGTAGTGGTGTAAAATAAGTGTAGATATTTGTAATGTTTTGCACATAATGCAAAGCTACCTTTTAAAATAAAGTTAAATAACAGAACAATTGTATTGTCTGGATTTATAAATGATGTCATGTTGCTGTGACTTCACCCTTGCAGGCTCACTATTGGCTGATTCAGAAGTTGAGGTCGGCCATTTTGTGTTGACATCATTGTAGTCCTTAGTTCACAACACTTAAGTGTCACCTCAGTCAACACTTAAGAATCAGTCTTAAACTTTACTGAAAGTTGCTTTTAGCTTCTTTTGTGTCAGTCCTAAATTTAGGACTCCTAAATTTTTGTTCTAAGAGTATTTCACAAAGCGTTTTAGCGCTAGAATTAGCTCCTAAATCTGTGAAACGTTAGGAGTAGTGAAGACCAAATCTGAACTATCCTAAAATGGCTGTTGCCAGCAATTTACCTCGGAATATAAACATTTTAGAAACATTTGACGATAATGAGCTTTTAAAAAGGTATCTGCTTTGGTTTGGAGGTTATCCCAACTCCAAATGTTTGATTATATCCTTAATGTATAGCTGTTCAGTAATATATAGCTGTATCCAGTTTGGTTTTCTTTTATGTTTGCATGTCTTACTATCAGCCATGATTATTCTACTCTGCTAATTAAAAGGCTGTTTATATGCATATTACCAAAATGTTATTAGTCGCTTAGTCGCAGAAAAAACAAATTCCACATGAAGTGGCAAAATCTCGCAGTCTGTGACAGACAAATCGTTAACGGCTGGTCTATGTGGTAATATAGTACATTGGGCAGGACATCCATATGCTCTCCTAACATTCATCGACCTCAAATATGGCTTATCATCT
>NW_015632731.1:222958-223899 GCF_001515625.1 Sinocyclocheilus rhinocerous
TGCGCAGTTCACGTGTTTGTGCGGAGTGTGGAAGCTGAACAGTAGCGCGCTTGGGCTACTGCATGACAGATGGAGGCGCCGGTGCATCATTTGCTCTTAAAATACTTTGTCATTTTTGGTCATACAGATAAGAGAAATGCATCTTTTGTGTCTGTAAAGACTCTACGTTTATTCGTCTGCATTCAGAATAACAACGAAACGTTGCGCTTTTGTAAAATAATGAAAGCAAACAGGATGCGCTTTCTGCTGTCTCGGACTCTGTGAACTTGAGCGCGTCATTCGAAACTCCGTGTATGCTTGCCTTATTACAGACATGAAAAATATATATAGAGAGTGAGACTTTTAAATGAACCAATTCAAATGGAAAACAAATATTCTCAGATTATGTAATCCGTATGAAACATGCAGTGCATACTGCGGAGACGACGAGTCAGTGTCGCCGACTTCATCTCTTAAACCGAAAACAGAAAGCACTAGTGACGCGGGAAGTGCACTAGTGTATCAATAAATTATTAAAACGTTAATGCAGTGTACTTGCTGTTTTTCCCTAACACACTCATACTTATTATATTTGCCGGTGCGCTGTGGCAAGCCTTTTTTGCGTGCACTTGAGCGCTTATTAGGCTATGTAGGCAATTAAATGCTCATTATTATGATTAATATGGTTTATTAATAAAAGTGCGACTAAAAGTCGACTAATGCTTAAAATGAACAACTACTAGTCGACCAGAAAAATCTTTAGTCGAGGGCCTTACCCTTATCTTAAAGGGGTCATATGACGTGATTTCATTTTTTCTTTTCTCTTTGGAGTGTTACAAGCTCTGGGTGCATAAAGAAGATCTGTAAAGTTGCAAAGACTAAAGTCTCAAATCCAAAGAGATATTCTTTATAAAAGTTAAGAGTCAGCCACGCCTACCTAAAACGGCTCGTTCTAACACGGC
>NW_015632731.1:224029-233895 GCF_001515625.1 Sinocyclocheilus rhinocerous
CGCGTTTCAGAAAGGCGGGGCATAGAGGAGAAACAATAATGTACAGTATGTGGAAAATAATGTGTTTTTTGAACCTTAAACCGCATAAACACATTTCATTACACCAAATACACCAAATAATGTTCTTTTTAGCAACATCATATGACCCCTTTAAGACTTCTGTCTATTCCTTAGTAAAAGTTTGTCTCAACAGCTTTGTGAATAGGTTTTGAGAGAAAACTCTTAGCTAAAAACTATTTAGGAGAACTCTTAGTGGTAAGGTAAAATGTTTTGTGAATACTGGCCCAGACCTCTATGGTACTGGTATTTATTTAAAGGAACTAAATAAATATAGGATTTAAATTGATTTAGGGGAATAAATTAAAAGAAGAAAAAAAGAACAGCAAAATAACAAGAATAATATTTTTTTTGCAAAGTAATCAATCTGAACTGCAAATAATATTATTATTTTAAAATATGCACCATTCAATTTTATTTGTATTCCTAATATGTTGAAAACGCAAAACAGAAAAAATGCTATTTTCGTCACATTCAATTAACTTAGACCATGGCTATGAATTACATGAATCACAAATGACAGGCCTACATTCAGTTCAATTCACTGGATATTGTTGGTCGTTTATGTCATTGTAAAACAATTGTAAAATAGCTATTACACGTTTAGCTACTTCGTACCATCACTGAAGTGCCGCGGTGAAATTCACAGTTTCTGTGAACAGTAAGGCCTGCCTTCGTTGATTTGATTGGTCATCTCAATCATTTTGACATTGTTGAGCGCTGTTGAGATGGCTGGAGCTGAGGCAGACCAGAAAATGTACATTTTAAAGGTCTTATATTGCAACCGTTTTTACTTTTATCCTATGAAAATTCTGAAAGAAAACGCTTCGTGAGCCGACTGTTTCTATGTAGTAACGAACGCAACTTTCATCGCACAAGCTCTTATTTTGGTGTTGTTGTTTCTAACATTGTGGTCATTTAAGCAGGCAGTTTGTTTCTTACATTCAACAGCCAGTCAAAATGGGTAAGCTTTCAACTGAACTTTATACATGCATTTTAAACGCTTATACTTTGTTCTTGCCCCGTCCATGCAGTAAATGCACGTTATTGAATAAGCAAGGTTTTCTAGAAGTGGGGCACATATTCATGTAGATATGTATTAACCTCCATTAATTCGCACACTGATAGCACACAAATATTTCTGCCCGTTTTCGCTCGTTGTCAGCCTCTGCTTTTCCACAACAGACTGAAGCCTCCGCGTGAATGTAGCGTGCCTTTGCTTTCAGCTAATAAAAGAAAAATTATGCAATTTCTGGTGTTATTTTATGTTTGTTGGGGCAGTCTTCAGCTCTTAAACATCTCAAAATACAGTCCGCTTCAGATTGCTTTTAATCACTGCATAAAAAGCCCAGCTACGGCCCTGCTCTTAATAAACAGATCTAATATAAATATGCAATTTCTTTCCCACCTGTTTACATTCACAGACATAACTGTTAATAAATAAATTAATAAAATGTTGTGTTTTTGACATAACCGTGTGTGTATTTGACATTTTAAGCACAATAAGACATGAAATAGAACTTAGTTTAGTACTCACATGCCTTGTGACAGCCACCTTGTGCACGTGCTTTGGATGTGTGCGCCCATATATCAGAATTTTAAACTGATTTTTTTAATACGCTTATTATTATTATTATTATTATTATTATTACACATTATTATTATTATTATTATTATTATTATTATTATCATCCCTCTACTGCATATATTTTGATGGTACATGATAAAAAATTATTGCAGAATCACGGATACAATTCTCCATTCACTTATCATAAGACAATGTTCAGAGAGCAATACAAAATGGGCATTTTTAAAATGGTATAATAAATGATCTGTGGGGTATTTTGAGCTGAAACTTCAAGACACATTTTTGGGGGCACATTTTGGGGACACCTTATATTAAATTGTGTATATAATTTAAGTGAATTCACCCTATAATGTAGTGTCTGTGTGGATTTCATTTACTTTTTTTTTTGTAAAATATTTTTATATAGTAAATATTTGTATCTCTTTGTTTCCTAGCAAATATTTGTATATAGTACAATCACGAAAGGATTTCAGCCAAGTTAATTATGCTTTTTTGGTTATGTTCAACAAACAAAAAGGATAAGACTGTAGAGTTCATAATGGGCAATATCAGCAATTAAATAAAATTTACTGCTCAAATGACAAAAACCTCCACTTTCTAAACAATTATTGAACAAACAAACAATCAAAAAAGGCTAGACTGACCAAAAATACATAAATGCATAAAATAATAATAATAATAATAATAATAATAATGTCAGGATGGAGCACCTCCTTTATTAACGGTTCAACTGTGTAATTTTCCCATAGAGGTTTAGTTCCTTTCATCGCTATAAATATCGCAAAATCCTTTCTGTTCTGCCTATTACAATATCATACCGGGTACGTCTCTGAGTAGCATATATTCAGTGGGTGGATGGAGTCATTCTTTGCACTCATGCACGTAGTAATGACCATCATTACTTTTACCAGAGCTAATGAAACTGTCTGTACTCTGCAAGGACAGCCTGTATACCCTCAGTTATGGAAAGATGGAGACATCATAATTGGAGGTGTTTTCTCCTTCCATAGCAGCTGGGAGATCAGACAAATAACATATTCTGTTACACCACCTCCACTGAATTGCATCAGGTAGGCAACATCTGAATCAGAATATATCAAAATGTATGTATACATAGCTAACAGTTTCAGTAAAATATAATTGCAAGAATATATACTTTTTTGAATATAATTTTAAGATTCACTTGAATGTAATGATTCACTTGAATATTTTTTTCCCAACCAAGTCTTAATTATAGAGACTTCCAGTATGTGCAGTCCATGCTCTTCGCTGTGGAGGAAATCAATAACAGTTCCACCTTGCTACCCGGGGTCTCATTAGGCTACAAGATCTATGATACATGTGGTTCGATGGCAATGGCTGTTAGAGTGACTATGGCTCTTGCTAATGGACATGAAAACACTTCCTCAGCTGGACCTTGCACCAAGCAAGCATATGTGCAAACCATACTAGGAGACACAACCTCATCAGCATGCATGGCGATGGCAAAAACTATTGGACCATTTAAACTTCCAATGGTATTAATTACTCTTTTTGAAAACTATTTCCAATATGACTGTACAGTCAAGTTATTTTATCAAAATATTGTTTATAAAAGAAATAATAATAATTTCATTCAGAAATATAAGCCACTCATGATTACTTAAAATAAGATAAAACACTATTTAATTGTCTCTTAGATCAGTCATTATGCCACCTGTGAGTGTCTCAGTGACAAAACCAAATATCCTTCATTTCTTCGAACTATTACGAGTGATTACTATCAGAGTAGAGCACTGGCAGAACTGGTTAGGCACTTTGGCTGGACCTGGGTGGGAGCCATAAGAACGGATGATGATTATGGTAATAATGGTATGGCCACTTTCACAAAGATGGCAGAACAGATGGGTATCTGTTTGGAATATTCTCTCCCATTTTTCAGAACCTACCCTGAAGATAAAGTAATAAGGATAATTGAGCAGATTAAAAGCTCTACTTCACGAGTGATTGTGGGATTTCTTGTGCACTGGGACTTGGAGGTTCTGCTGCATAAATTTGTTGAATACAATATTACTGGATACCAGTGGGTAGGTACTGAGGGTTGGATCTCTGATTCAGTCATTGCCAGTATGGATAAGCATCACATTCTACAAGGGGCAGTTGGTCTGGCTATACCCAAAACACAAGTGACAGGTCTAAAGGAATTTATTCTAGACATCAAGCCACTTAAGTCTTCAGGAAGTGTCATTTTTACAGAGCTCTGGGAAGCCCTATTTCAGTGTAAATACTCGACCAAGAATGATTCAAGGTTCACAACTCCATGTACAGGCAAAGAGGAATTGTCCCAGATGCAAAACACTTTTACAGATATGTCACTCATGCCCATCTTCAGCAATGTGTACAAAGGAGTGTATGCTGTTGCTCATACACTTCATAATCTTCTGGGCTGCAAGGAAAAATGTGCCTCAAAGAAACAGCTTAATCCTTTAACAGTGGGTTAACACTAAGTTTAGAATGAGCTCATATAATTTCTTGAATTAAACATTTTGGTCAATGACTGATTAACATTTAAAAAATTCTGTCTCTCTCTCTCCTACCTTTTCCCCCCAGTTTCTGACACACCTGCAAAAGGTGCGTTTCAAAACCAAGGATGGTGAGGAGGTTTACTTTGATGAGAATGGTGAAGCAGTGGCAAAATATGAAGTAATAAATTGGCAACCAAGTAAAAAAAAACATGATGAATTTGTCACTGTTGGGCTTTATGATGCCTCTCTTCCTGTGAAAGATTGTTTGGCAGTGAATATGGATTCAATTGTATGGGCAAATAATGTAACAAAAGTGAGGATAAAATAAAAAAATAAATAAAATAAAATAAATAAATAATAAAAAGTCAACTGTGTATGATGATTAACTTTATCATTGTATAGATACAATAATATGTTCAACAGTGTATAAAGTTGAAATATTTGTCACAGGTACCGGTGTCTGTGTGCAGTGAGAGCTGCCCCCCTGGCACTAGGAAGGCTGTGAAGAAAGGAAAGCCTATATGTTGTTATGACTGCATCCCATGCACAGAGGGAGAAATCAGTAACACTACAGGTAAAATGCATGCATACATACATGAATAAATAAATAAATACACAAACTGAGTAAATGTAGCTACAACTAGGCAAAGCCACATTTAATGTAATAATTCCACATTAAACGTTAAATTTGTCAATTATTATTATTATTATTATTATTACTTTATTTATTGCACTTCATACAGATTCTGTAACATGTATGCGGTGCCATCAAGACTTCTGGTCAAATCTGCAAAAGGATGGATGTGTTGAGAAGGAGACCGAATTTTTGTCTTTTGAGGAAATCATGGGAATCTTGCTTACAATGATTTCTATTGTTGGGACATTTATTACAATGATAATTGCTGTCATATTCTTCAAATATAAAAATACCCCAATAGTGAAAGCCAACAACTCAGAACTGAGCTTCCTGCTTCTGTTTTCACTGATGTTGTGTTTCCTCTGTTCACTTACTTTCATTGGTCGGCCCACTGAGTGGTCCTGTATGTTGCGTCACACAGCGTTTGGGATCACTTTTGTCCTCTGTATCTCCTGTGTTCTGGGGAAAACAGTTGTGGTTTTAATGGCCTTCAGGGCTACAATTCCAGGAAGTAATGTCATGAAATGGTTTGGGCCTCCTCAACAGAAATTCAAGTGTTCTTGGATTCACTCTCATACAAGTGCTTATTTGTGTGCTTTGGTTAACAATATCTCCACCCTTTCCCTTTAAAAATCTAAATTACGTCAAGGAAAAGATCATTTTAGAGTGTGATGTAGGTTCATCTATAGGTTTCTGGGCTGTTCTGGGTTATATAGGATTGCTTGCTCTTTTGTGAATTTAGTGTTCTTGGATTCACTCTTATACAAGTGCTTATTTGTGTGCTTTGGTTAACAATATCTCCACCCTTTCCCTTTAAAAATCTAAATTACGTCAAGGAAAAGATCATTTTAGAGTGTGATGTAGGTTCATCTATAGGTTTCTGGGCTGTTCTGGGTTATATAGGATTGCTTGCTCTTTTGTGTTTCATTTTGGCTTTCCTGGCCCGTAAATTGCCTGATAAGTTCAATGAAGCCAAATTCATCACATTCAGTATGCTCATATTCTGTGCTGTGTGGATTGCTTTTATTCCAGCTTATGTAAGCTCTCCTGGAAAGTTTACTGTGGCAGTAGAGATATTTGCTATTTTAGCTTCAAGTTTTGGTTTACTTTTCTGCATTTTTCTCCCAAAATGCTATGTGATTTTACTTAAACCGGAGAAGAATTCCAAAAAGCATATGATGGGCAAAATGGCATCAAACTAAGACAGCAGACTAACATATGTGAATTTATTATCCAATAAAATACCTTTTATTACAATTTTGTAAATATGGTAAGGTATGAATAAATAAAATGCAACGTGAAATGTCTTTTATATAACAATTAAATATGTATCAGAAACACACAACACATCAGCTACAATGGATGTTTAATGATATCGTTATGTCCTGGGATAAAGAAGAGGGGATTTCTTCCTTGAGCATTTTATCTTGCAAATAAGTAAGTAAATAAAATGCACACACACACATATATATATATATATATATTGCTGTACTGTATGGATAGCAGATTTGATCAAAATTAATTTACACATCAGTCACCCTTGAAAATTCTCTCATGGATCGCAGCTGAAAGGAACTAATCTAATGTTGGTAATTGTAGTATTCATTTTGATATTTGATTGCAGTTGAATTCCTAAGATTAAATTGCTGGACTTATTTAATTAACAACTTTTCACTGTTTTCTATGCATTTTACATCAGGTAGTTCTATTAGCACACAAATCCAAATTTGGCACTTATTGCGCAAGCAAACAAGCAAGCAAGTAAATAAATAAATAAATTTAATTTACAGAAGGAAATATTAGGGGCTGCAAAAGCAAAACAATTTACTGCTTAGAGAAGAATAAACTATGATTGGTACTTTCAGTCCCCTGAGAGAACTGATGCCATGAGTTGTTTGGGCTTCCCACACTGTATAAATGCAGTGGTCGGCAACAGGCAGGAACCAGAACTGCCATGCTGATACTTCAGCTGCTTTTGATGGTCCTGATAACCCAGGCAGACAAGCCTGACTGCACACCACAGGGGCACAGGGTGCTGCCTGAAATGGAGAAAGATGGAGACCTGATAATTGGGGGTATATTTTCCTTCCGCACCGGACAAGATGGCTACACAGAGTCCTTTACAAAAATGCCGGAAATACGTCCATGCAAAGAGTATGTATGTGTTAGTACCATGGTTTCATTTTCTCAATTTGTTTATTTATTTATTTTTTACATTTATTGTTATTGTGCTGAATCCTCTTCAGTAAAAATACAGCATGCCTGACTAAAATTCCCAAAAGTTTCAGTTTCAGGGAATTCAAGTTTGCTCACACAATGATGTTTGCAATAGATGAAATAAACAGGGACACAGACATTATCCCTGGAATTAAACTGGGCTATAAAATTTACAATGACTGTGGATCCACAGACATACTAAGAGCTGTGATGACATTAGTAAATGGTCTAGATCAGTCAGAAACAGGAGCAAACTGCACTAAACCTCCAACAGTCCAAGCCATTATTGGACATTCTGGATCAACACCAACCATGAGCTTTGCGAAGATTGTTGGAAGATTTCATATACCAGTGGTAAGCTATGTTTTATCTTCATAATTTTTTTTATGTGTAGTTATAATTAAAATTTTCCAGGTGGAAATTTCAAATAAGGACACTAATTCAATACATTTGAAAGTACTTTCATGTATCTTTTTTTTTTATTATTTTTTTTATAAATGTTTATCTTTTCACTATCTCTGTCTTTACAGATTAGTCATTTTGCAACATGTGCTTGTTTGAGCAACAGAAAGGAGTACCCTTCCTTTTTCCGAACTATTCCCAGTGATTACTATCAAAGCAGAGCACTGGCCCAGCTGGTCAGACATTTTGGCTGGATGTGGGTTGGGGCATTAAGCAATAAAAATGATTATGGAATAAATGGAATAACCACTTTTATTAAGGCTGCTAATGAGGAAGGAGTGTGTATTGAATACTCAGAAGCCTTTGAAAGTACCAGTCTATACCATGAAATAATTAGAATTGTGAATATTATCAGAACCTCCACATCTAAGGTAATAATGGCTTTCATGTCGCACAGAGAGATCAAGATACTGGTGGATGAGTTATACAAGCAGAACATTACAGGACTGCAGTGGATCGGAAGTGATGCCTGGATCACAGATGACTCTCTAGCTGATATCAACGGTCACACTTTGCTCATTGGATCTATAGGATTCACTGTCCGCAATGCTCAAATACCTGGACTAGACCTTTTTCTACAGGAAGTTAACCCCTCTCAGTTTCCTAGCAGCATATTTCTCAAAGACTTTTGGGAGCATGTCTTTGACTGTTCTTTGAATCCAAGTGAAATAAGAAAGACATGTAATGGCTCTGAGAACTTGAGGGATGTGCAAAACTCTTTCACTGACTTGACTGACTTAAGATTCTCAAACAATATATATAAAGCCGTTTATGCAGTAGCTCATGCAATTAATAATCTTCTCTCGTGTGATCAAAACAAAAGCTTAAATTCTAATTCCTCCTGTCTAAAACTTGTCGAAATAAAGCCTTGGCAGGTGAGACCAGATGTTTTTGCCAGAATAAAATAAATGTGACCCTGGACCACAAAACCAGTCGCTTGGGTATATTTTTAGCAATAGCCAAAAAAACATTGTATGGGTCAAAATTATCGATTTTTCTTTTATGCCAAAAATCATTAGGATATTAAGTAAAAATCATGTTCCATGAAGATATTTTGTAAATTTCCTACCGTAAAAATATATCAAAACTTAATTTTTGATTAGTAATATGCATTGCTAAGAACTTCATTTGGACAACTTTAAAGGAGATTTTCTCAGTATTTTGATTTTTTTGCACCATCAGATTCCAGATATTCAAATAGTTGTATCTCGGCCAAATATTGTCCTATCCTAACAAACCATACATCAAACCATTTATTCAGCTTTCAGATGATGTATAAATCTCAATTTCGAGAAATTGACCCTTATGACTGGTTTTGTGGTCCAGGGTCACAAATTACACATATACTTCAATCAGTTAGCCTGAAGACACTAACATTTTTATTTAATGTGCTTGCTGAAGGTCTTAAATTCCTTGCAGTCTATAAATTTCACAACAGCTGGGCGTGAAAATGTCTTTTTTGATAACAACGGAGACTCACCAGCAAGATATGAGCTGATCAATCTACAAAGTGTTAATAAAGGCAAAATGAAGGTGGAAACTATTGGCTATTACGATGCCTCTTTGCCTAAAGGTCAGCGGTTCTCCATTAATAATGTTCAGGTAGTCTGGAGAGAAGGAAGACATCTGGTAGAGATTTTTCTATACATTTTTAAACACACACACACTTTTTTATATATATTTGAATTACAACTCATGAAGTAAATATAATATTTTTTTTGTGCTTGTATTTGAATTGTGCAGGTGCCTGTGTCTAAATGCAGTGAGAGCTGTCCCCCAGGCACCAGAAAAGCTGTACAGAAAGGAAAACCTGTCTGTTGTTACGATTGTATACTATGCCCTCCAGGAGAGATTAGTAACAACACAGGTACATAACTATTACGAAACAATAATGGAAATGTCTGTTATATTAAAAAACAAATATTATTTGAAGATGTGTTTTGTTACAAAATTGGAGACAGTGCTTGATTAGTATTTTAAATAGAATTAATTATTTTAATTTTATTTTCTTCTTTCTAGATTCTATTAATTGCCTCAAATGCCCTATTGCTCAGTGGTCAAATACAAGAGGAGATGCCTGCATCCCAAAAGAAATTGAATTCTTCTCATATGATGAAATAATGGGGATACTTTTGGCATTGTTTTCTTTAGTTGGGGTCTTTTTCACAATAGTGATCATGCTGATTTTTTACATTTACAGAAACACACCTATAGTTAGAGCCAACAACTCAGAGTTGAGCTTCCTGTTGCTCTTCTCACTGACTCTGTGTTTCCTCTGTTCACTTACTTTTATTGGTCGGCCCACTGAGTGGTCCTGTATGTTGCGTCACACAGCATTTGGGATCACTTTTGTCCTCTGTATCTCCTGTGTTTTGGGGAAAACAATAGTGGTGTTAATGGC
>NW_015632731.1:235666-239344 GCF_001515625.1 Sinocyclocheilus rhinocerous
CTGTGTTTTGGGGAAAACAATAGTGGTGTTAATGGCCTTCAGGGCTACACTTCCAGGAAGTAATGTCATGAAATGGTTTGGGCCCTTGCAGCAAAAACTCTGTGTTCTTACATTTGCACTTATACAGGTGCTTATATGTGCATTTTGGTTAATATTATCTCCACCATTTCCATACATGAATATGGATCATTATCAGGAAAAGATCATTTTAGAATGTAATTTAGGTTCAGCTATTGGTTTCTGGACTGTACTTGGTTACATTGGTCTCCTTGCTGTCCTTTGTTTTGTTTTAGCTTTTCTGGCACGAAAACTGCCAGACAACTTCAATGAAGCTAAATTCATCACATTCAGTATGCTTATATTCTGTGCTGTATGGATCACGTTTATCCCAGCTTATGTCAGTTCTCCTGGAAAATTTATCGTCGCTGTGGAGATATTTGCCATTTTGGTCTCTAGCTTTGGTTTACTGTTCTGTATTTTCCTGCCAAAATGCTATGTAATTTTACTGAGACCTGAAATGAACACTAAAAAGCATGTTATGACAAAGATGTCAAATGATATCCATTTATAGTTATTAAAGTGTAAAGA
This sequence comes from Sinocyclocheilus rhinocerous, assembly GCF_001515625.1. Classification (NCBI taxonomy): domain Eukaryota; kingdom Metazoa; phylum Chordata; class Actinopteri; order Cypriniformes; family Cyprinidae; genus Sinocyclocheilus; species Sinocyclocheilus rhinocerous. Next base: position 236,255 of record NW_015632731.1, read on the forward strand.
AATCGACATGAGAAGACAAAAATATCTGAAATAATAAATCTTCACAAAACAGATGAAAATAAACAAGACTAAAGCTGTTAAAATTGTTGTGTGATTGGGTAGTTCCTTCTACAGTTATGCCATGCTGCCCTCTAAGTCTGAGCCACCAGTGTCCCACCTGTTATTTTCAGGCACTGCTCTTTCCTTACTTCCAACCTTACTTCCACCAGATTTTCTTGAGTTTAATACATCTCAAAAGGCACTTATTTTCAGGATTTATTGTCATCTTATAGATTCAGAGGATTACTCTATTGCTAAAAGTGCCAGGGAATATGAGCTGGGTAAAGAGTTTGCGGATGACTGGTGGTGGGTTAAAGTTTTTAATAGAATACACAAAAGCACAATATGTGCACAGCTTTGCCTCATAATACTGCATAGGGTTCACCGTTCCAAATACATTTCTTTCTTTCTTTCTTTCTTTCTTTCTTAAACTTTATTAATAATATTCTGACAATTTGTCCAAATTATTTAAAGTCAAGGTCAATGTCTGCCCTAGTACAGCAATCTTTGATTGTTTAGTTTTGTTGCTAAATGAATGAGTGAGTGAATGAATGAATGTTGTGAAATTGTGTTGTGTTCAGAACCCTATCACACTTACGATGTTACAGAGCAAAAAGGACCCGGACTCAAAAAATTGCTTATAAATCACTCATTATGCTATATTATCACCAAATATTGGATTCAATCTTTTTGTCAACTTCTTTTCTTTCATTAAGGACTGGTTTTGTATTTATATTTGCATCTGATTAATCGTAGGCCTCATTTATCTGAGACTAGGCACCTATTTTTTGAGTGAAAAAAGCATTATTTATGAATAATTTTCACAATATTAAATAAAAACTGAAGAAAATTTGCACTGTTTATCACACTAGTGTACTTTAATGTTTAATCAGGGAGTTTGTTTTGAAAGGCTTTTATTTTGTACAAAATGGCACAAAGTCGCACTTGTGGTGTTCCCGGTCAAAAATGACCCGGCCTCAAAAAATTGCTTATAAATCACTCATTATGCTATATTATCACCAAATATTGGATTCAATCTTTTTGTCAACTTCTTTTCTTTCATTTAGGACTGGTTTTGTATTTATATTTGCATCTGATTAATCGTAGGCCTCATTTATCTGAGAGTAGGCACCTCATTTTTTCATTGAAAAAAGCATTATTTATTAATCATTTTCACAATATTAAATAAAAACTGAAGAAAATTTGCACTGTTTATCACACTAGTGTACTTTAATGTTTAATCAGGGAGTTTGTTTTGAAAGGCTTTTATTTTGTACAAAATGGCACAAAGTCACACTTGTGGTGTTACATTAAAGTACACTAGTGTGATAAACAGTGCAAATTTTCTTCAGGTTTTATTTAATATTGTGAAAATTATTCATAAATAATGCTTTTTTCACTCAAAAAATGAGGTGCCTACTCTCAGATAAATGAGGCCTACGATTAATCAGAAGCAAATATAAATACAAAACCAGTCCTAAATGAAAGAAAAGAAGTTGACAAAAAAGATTGAATCCAATATTTGGTGATAATATAGCATAATGAGTGATTTATAAGCATTTTTTTGAGGCCGGGTCATTTTTGCCCTGGAACATCACAAGTGTAACAAGGTGAAAAATCTCCCCCAGAAAAGTATGAAAATGATCAAAAATTTTTTTTAGAAGTAGTTATACCCTTTGTGAACAAAGTCACAAAATTTCAGTCCAATGCGATAAGATTAACTAGTATTTTCGGGAAAAAGAAATTTTTTTCAGAGCAAAAAGGACCCGAATACCACATGAGGGTTAAACTGAATACATTTGAAAGACATAAAAAGCTGTTTTATTTTACATAGAGCAGGTCGCCCCCTAATGGAGGCTGCCATGCTGCACCACCACCACCTACTACTACTACTACTACAAATTTTACTACTAATTTTAATATTTAATATAATAATATATACTAATTTAGTTTTAATGTAAAGTTTATTTTATATAGTAACCTCAACAACAAACACTTAAGACACATCATAATCACAAATGAGTTAGCAGCACAATGATAGATATAGATCAACATGTGTGTGACCCACCAGTCTAGATCTCATTCACATGCTCAGGTAGTGGGACATCCTTGGCTACTGGGCCACGTATCACACTTTTTGAAAACAGTTCATATTTATATATTGTGTGAACATATTACATGATATATGTAAAATATTCATATTCATATTAAAATATTATGTGCTATGTGAAAAAAAAAATGTGTGGCAATAAACATTTTAAATTGTATTATGTGACTTTGTTGCATGTTGAGTCTACCTTAACTGTCAATATTGGCAGTCCAAACAGATAATGTGTCAGGCAAACTAACTAACTAAATAAATACATATTAAACGTTGTGACCAGTATAAGTTCCAGTCCAATCCTTATTATCACACTGTAAGAATAAAGTCAAGCTGGGTGCATTGCATCATGGAATACAGTAAATAGCACATTGTTCCCTGTTGTATTGGCACTGTTGCATATTGTGGCAAAAAATATTAATATTCTATGGATACAAAAAAAAAGCATACAATGAACACAATACCTGAAAGGGACATTATTGGCTGATGACCATATAGGCCTATGCATTGTTTATTTGTTTATTTATTTATTGTCATGTTGACTTTCATGTAATTAGGATGCTTTAGGGTTACATTTTATGTGGGTTTAAACCACTTTCAAAATTCTTATATTGGATTTAGGCAAGAAGATAAGCTAAATTTCATTTACAACTTAGTTTAAATTTGATATGTTTGTTTGATATTCATAATTCAAAAATACAATGTAAACTTTTTATAGGTTTATATTTTATTTAACCCTTATGTACTGTTCCGGGTCAATTTGACCCGATTTGATTTTTGAGTTGTCGGAAATATCAATTCACTTTTTTTTTTTTTTTTGAAGTTTTGTGTCTTTTTTTCATTTAGGGTCATGAACATGCATTCACAGTTTCAACACACTGATGTGTTGTGAAATGTACATAGAGAAATTTTTATACCTTTGTAGGCAGCCATACAAAAGCAACTGTATA
>NW_015632731.1:242651-246551 GCF_001515625.1 Sinocyclocheilus rhinocerous
CAAACACTTAAGACACATCATAATCACAAATGAGTTAGCAGCACAATGATAGATATAGATCAACATGTGTGTGACCCACCAGTCTAGATCTCATTCACATGCTCAGGTAGTGGGACATCCTTGGCTACTGGGCCACGTATCACACTTTTTGAAAACAGTTCATATTTATATATTGTGTGAACATATTACATGATATATGTAAAATATTCATATTCATATTAAAATATTATGTGCTATGTGAAAAAAAAAATGTGTGGCAATAAACATTTTAAATTGTATTATGTGACTTTGTTGCATGTTGAGTCTACCTTAACTGTCAATATTGGCAGTCCAAACAGATAATGTGTCAGGCAAACTAACTAACTAAATAAATACATATTAAACGTTGTGACCAGTATAAGTTCCAGTCCAATCCTTATTATCACACTGTAAGAATAAAGTCAAGCTGGGTGCATTGCATCATGGAATACAGTAAATAGCACATTGTTCCCTGTTGTATTGGCACTGTTGCATATTGTGGCAAAAAATATTAATATTCTATGGATACAAAAAAAAAGCATACAATGAACACAATACCTGAAAGGGACATTATTGGCTGATGACCATATAGGCCTATGCATTGTTTATTTGTTTATTTATTTATTGTCATGTTGACTTTCATGTAATTAGGATGCTTTAGGGTTACATTTTATGTGGGTTTAAACCACTTTCAAAATTCTTATATTGGATTTAGGCAAGAAGATAAGCTAAATTTCATTTACAACTTAGTTTAAATTTGATATGTTTGTTTGATATTCATAATTCAAAAATACAATGTAAACTTTTTATAGGTTTATATTTTATTTAACCCTTATGTACTGTTCCGGGTCAATTTGACCCGATTTGATTTTTGAGTTGTCGGAAATATCAATTCACTTTTTTTTTTTTTCTTGAAGTTTTGTGACTTTTTCTCATTTAGGGTCATGAACATGCATGCAAAGTTTCAACACACTGATGTGTTTTGACATGTCCACAAACATTTTTGTTACGTTACGTTCGTACTGTTCACGGGTCAATTTGACCCGTCTATTTAAGGCAACTCTACAGACCCAAAATAATAGCATTTATTGGTTAGATTTTGTTGTTTTAGTTTTTTTTTTACTATCTTATGAAGCTAAAAAGGTGCTTTTCCCCACTTATTTCAATGCAGAAAAAATATTTTGTCAGCCACAGATGGTAAAAATTAGCTGTTTTATTTTTTTCAATCTATCTGAAATACGATTTAACTCATGTTGTTTTACTTGAAATGTTGTTACTTTTTTCACATTTAGGGTCATGAACATGCATAAACATGCAATATTTCAGAATAAGAGTGTGTTTGGCACCATATCACAAATGGAGAATCTATAGTCAGTCACCAAATATGAAAACTAGAGTCCGAAACCTTTCAAATGATATATAGTTTGTCAAGATTACTTTACCAAGGCTGCGTTTACACTTGGCATTAACATGCAATCACCATGATCCGATCAAGCAGATCAGATCATCAGTCAATCAGAACAGGGCGCGTTTACACTTGGCAACATCAACTTCTATCTGAATAACCGATCGGATCTGTCTTTCCCGTGCGATATTTAAATAAGTCTGCAGAGAATGGCCCGGTGCAAAGTCAACCTGAAGTGGTGGGTTTTCTTTTGAAAAGCATTTTAGTTCGTGGGACATTTTACAAATCAAAGATAAGTGTAGGAGTCTCACTAGCGCTCCACACGGATGTTCTCTGTCTTTTTTTCCTGACAGTTCGCGAGAGAAGGGGCGGCGTTTTGCATGATGTCGACCTGAGATTGCAGACACGATGGCTGGATTGCGTTTACATTACACTGAGATCCGATCACAATGCGTCCTCGACTACCTCTGGACCAGTACACGCTGATGGGATAACATTCCGATCAGAAGTACGTTTACACTTGTCTTTTCAAAGTGTATGTGGACAACATCCGGATACAGGTCGCATGTTAATGCCAAGTGTAAACGCAACCCATCATCGTTAAAAAATGTGTAATCGCAAACATCCCACAGGTGTGGGGGAGTGGTAGTCAAAAATAGGGGTTAAAAACATTTTTATAAATCATAAATTCAGATATTCATTCTTTGTAATGTGTGAAAAGTATTGATATTAAAAGTTTATTGATTGTACTTGATTGTATGTTTGTTTGTTTTTTCATATTGTAATTTTTGGAATTACATTGAATCTAATATGGGTCAATTTGACCTGGACGATACAGGAAGTCACCAGTTTTTGAACAGTACATGAGGGATACGTTTAGTTTATTTAGTGAGTTGTTTTCTCAGTGGCTTAAATTAAGCAAATATGCAGTTCACCAAGAAACACCCACAACATTAAATTCAGTGGATTGGGATCAAACAGCTGTTATATAAGACAGCACTAGAGGTTTTGTAGCCAGTTGAGGGTTTAGAATGGGGTTCTTACACACATGACTTCTGTTCACACTAGTGAGAGCAGCCGACCCTCCATGCAAGTTATGGGGGCCTCCTGACATCCCTCAGCTTAGAAGAGATGGGGATGTAACAATTGGTGGCTTTTGCGTTCTTTTGCGTTCTCTCGCAAAACTTTTGCGTTCTCTCGCAAAGATATTTGCGGTCCCTCGCAAAACGCAAATATCTTTTGCGAGAGAACGCAAAAGTTTTGCGAGAGAACGCAAAAGAACGCAAAAGCCACCAATTGTTACATCCCCATCTCTTCTAAGCTGAGGGATGTCAGGAGGCCCCCATAACTTGCATGGAGGGTCGGCTGCTCTCACTAGTGTGAACAGAAGTCATGTGTGTAAGAACCCCATTCTAAACCCTCAACTGGCTACAAAACCTCTAGTGCTCGAGGGAACGCAAAGTTTCTTGAGGGAACGCAAAAGTTTTGCTTGAGAATGCAAAAAAAAATTTCCTCCCACCCCAAATTTTTTTCCCACCACCATGTCCCTTTAGGGGCTCCGTAGAGACCTGTCTTACCTTTTGCATTTTCATTGTCATTTGTTATTTTTTTATTTTATTTTATTTTATTTTTAGTTTGAGCCTCAGATAATTTCAAAATGCACAGACAATGGTATTTGCCAGTGACGAAATCAACAACAGAGCTGATATTCTTCTTGGTATCAGTTTGGGTTACAAAATCTATGATTCATGTGGATCAATAGAAATTAGGGCTGAACGATTTTGGAAAATAATCTAATTGCGATTTTTTTTTACCAATATTGCGATTGCGATTTAATATGCAATTATTTTTTTAAAGCTCTTTATGTTCTGTTTTATTCAACAAAGACAAGCTATAAATAATTGTATAGTATGACCAACACAATATTAGATGTACAATATTAGAATAACATAAATGTTATTTTCTGTAGGCCAGGCCTATATGTTACAATGAAATTAGGTGATGCATGAATTGATACGAATGTCATTTTTATTTAACAACTACAATCACAGTATATTGACTGATTTGTTGAACTTCCAACCTTGTAAGCATGTAATAATTATGACAACATAAAGCACTGACAAATAAGCCTGGTGTAAACATTAATATGAAAGTCAGTAACAAATCACACAAACTAAAGTAGACTGCAGAAATATAAAAACAAGTCTGTTGCTTTACCACACTACTTTAGGTAATTCAAAGTCAATGTAATAAACATATGTAAACATGTGCACTGCACTTTTTAAACACTGTCTGTTAACTTTAGACCAGTGGTTCTCAAACGTTTTTGGTTGCGCCCCCCTCAGACTACCAAATAATTTCACTAAACATTATGAAAAATTAATGCTTTTCTAATTTAAAAAAACCTACAGGGAAAAAAACACCTGCATCACTTGAAACATTGAAAAATAGCATAGAGAAAATAACTTATTATTATT
>NW_015632731.1:246672-252118 GCF_001515625.1 Sinocyclocheilus rhinocerous
TTCTCTCGCAAAGATATTTGCGTTCCCTTTTTATTTCTCTCGCAAAGATATTTTGCGTTCCCTCGCAAAACTTTTGCGTTCTCTCGCAAAGATATTTGCGGTCCCTCGCAAAACGCAAATATCTTTTGCGAGAGAACGCAAAAGTTTTGCGTAAAAGGGAACGCAAATATCTTTGCGAGAGAACGCAAAAGTTTTGCGAGGGAACGCAAAGTTTCTTGAGGGAACGCAAAAGTTTTGCTTGAGAATGCAAAAAAAAATTTCCTCCCACCCCAAATTTTTTTCCCACCACCATGTCCCTTTAGGGGCTCCGTAGAGACCTGTCTTACCTTTTGCATTTTCATTGTCATTTGTTATTTTTTTATTTTATTTTATTTTATTTTTAGTTTGAGCCTCAGATAATTTCAAAATGCACAGACAATGGTATTTGCCAGTGACGAAATCAACAACAGAGCTGATATTCTTCTTGGTATCAGTTTGGGTTACAAAATCTATGATTCATGTGGATCAATAGAAATTAGGGCTGAACGATTTTGGAAAATAATCTAATTGCGATTTTTTTTTACCAATATTGCGATTGCGATTTAATATGCAATTATTTTTTAAAGCTCTTTATGAGCTATAAATCATTGTATAGTATGACCAACACAATATTAGATGTACAATATTAGAATAACATAAATGTTATTTTCTGTAGGCCAGGCCTATATGTTACGATGAAATTAGGTGATGCATGAATTGACATGAATGACATTTTTATTTAACAACTACAATCACAGTAGTATATTGACTGATTTGTTGAACTTCCAACCTTGTACGCATGTAATAATTGGGTCATTCCTGGTATGCGGTAACGTTTTGGCTTCATAAGTGTTGGAAAAAAAGGTACATGATTTTTATGTTTTTTGCATTCTACGAAAATAGTGACATGTTTAACTATTAGGAATACATATTGGTCAAGCTCGGGGACTCGGGGAAAAATAATAATTATGGGTAGATTGTTCAGACACTGGCCATGAAAATATTCCACCCTGTTAGGGACATATAGATAGTTATCACAACATGTTATTTAAAATGACTTGTCTAACAGGGTGGAAAGGAGCATAACAGGGTGGAACACCAGTTTCTAACGGTGGACAAGCTTTCCGTCATTGTCCTGCATGGTTTCCCATCTGTAATGTGTGGAACTGCACCTATATAATATTGTTTCAAAACAATATAAAAAAAAAAAAATCCAGATTTCCTTTGGGGGAGGGACACAAAAAATAGCTATGTGATTCCTTATCACAATCAATCATGGTGGCAAAACAATTCTCTGTTCAGATGGCTAGAGAAATAATTACAAATTAAAGAGGACAGACATAATAAATTTTTTTTAAATTTATATTTGATTAAAAATAAAGATGTTATAATTAATTTGGATTAACTAGATTAACAAACAAACACAAAAACCATCACAAGAAGGAACAGTAATGGACAGTGATGCCCTTTTTCGTGTTTTGGCTATTGGCTACATTTGTTCTTTTAGGTACCTCCATGTTTCTTGATCTACCTGTAAAGACCTTTTATTGAGGGCCTGCGGTTCTTTCATCAGGCACACTATCTGATTGTCAGCATACCAGCTGATGTCTTTTCTTGGGCCCGGCCAGAAGAATTTATTGATGCCATTGCGATGCATGCAGTTGACCTGTATGTTGTCATCCTCTACATTCATGATGATGCTAGGGTAGTGGTCATCATCATATTTCACCATACACCACCTGCCAACATGGTCGATGGTAATGACCTCTGGTCGCCATGAAGTTGTTGGAACCTTAGATTTTAAATTCAATCCCACATCAGCATGAAGGGTTGCCTCCTTGAGACTGAAGCATGGACAGTCCATGACTCCATGCTCTCTTTGGCAGAGACAGGTTATGTCTCTGTACTGGATTTTCTGATGGATTCACCTGATGGATTTTCATGGTTCCCTTCACGGCAGTTAAAGGCAGAGTAAGTGATTTCTGGTAGCCAATGTTGATATTTGAAATCACCAAAACAATCACGCCCCTACCCCAAAAGGGTCTTGCCCCTATTTTGATAGCTCCGCCCCACATATACGTACGCAACCCAGGCAACGATTAGTTCTGTGAAACAAAGCAAAACCAATGTTACACCATGTCTACGGACGTGAGCGGCGCGGCACAACAAATCCCCGACAGAAAACTGCTGCCGGGTTCTATTTATGACGTGCTGACACAATCAGCATGAAGGGTTGCCTCCTTGAGACTGAAGCATGGACAGTCCATGACTCCCTGCTCTCTTTGGCAGAGACAAGTTATGTCTCTGTACTGGATTTTCCCTGGCAAGGTACTGATCACCTGATGGATTTTCATGGTTCCCTTCATGGCAGTTTAAGGGGGGCACCTACAAAAAAAAAAAATCATTTGTTGTTAATTTATTTTCTTAGGTGAGTATTATACTTAATTCTTTTTTCTCAGGTAAATGTGGAATTCTTTTCATTCGGTTTTCTGAGGTGAGAATATAATTGTCCATATTCTGTTTTCTTAAGTTTGTATTAAATTAATTTTCATTGTTTCATCAGATTTCCTATTGTTTGTTTGTTTTTGTTTGTTTGTTTGTTTTTTCAGGTGAGTGTAGTTTTTTTTTGACACTTTTTTTTTTTTTACTTGTAATACTGTTCTTAGTTGAAATTAAAGACAAAATTACCGCGATAAAATTACACTTACCAACAGCATTTCCTTCACCTTTTCCTCCACACTGTTCTCACTGACAAAGAACAGCTCCACAACCGATTCCTGGCGCTTAAGCTTGTTAAAGAGCGCCTCTGCATCAGGGATGTCCTCTCCTAAGCACACTAGCTGACCGCTTCAGGGTCCCCCCAACACCATCCGGCGCCCCTTTGCCATGATTGGCCTCGAAGAAATTCCAATTGACATCAAAGCCTCTTTTGAAGGGCTCAGTGGAAAGAAGAAGGAAGTTTCCCTTCTGTCTGTACTGAGTTGCCGGCCCATCACTGAAGAAGTGGAGCCGAGTCACCTGGGGAAACCTTGACTGGACCATATCCAGGACTGGATCCAGGTGTGCCCAGATTGCCGGTGGATCATGTCTCCGTGAAGGGTAAATGGAGCAGAATGCTATAGGATTTGTGCTGCTGTATATAATACGCCAATGTGCAGGGTTGCCTGCTGATGGGATTCCCCAAAATGGACAGACTGCACTTAATTTGCATATTTGCACAAATAGTTTTCACTGAAGTCCACATGAATTAAACATTCATGGTCCTTGAGATCTTCTCTAACTTGCCTGTAGGCCTTATACTGCCAACGTATGTTGAATAGATGTTGCTTGAATTTTACAATTTTTTCTTGGAATTGATCAACAACTTCATCCTCAGTCTTGGTCAGTTCTTTTTTGACAGTTATTATTGCCGCCTTCTCCTTATCGGATGTGGATGTCTCGGTTGACCACTGATTGAGTAAAATGGCATTGTTGGAGGCAGGTCTCACCATGGTCACAGCAGTAGTGCGGCAACTTAAACATTCGCCGTATGCACAGGCTTTTGAGTCAGGGTTGCACACTGTCAAATCAGCCATCTCTTCAAGGTTTTTGGAGGATAAAAGCCCACATTTAAACGGTACTGGCCATTAACCCGATGTTTTCATGGGTTTTACATAGACAGGTTTTCCTGTCACTTTCAGTGGGTGTTACAACCCAAAATGGCCAAAGGGTACAGAAAAGCGAATATGACACCTGGTCACTATTTTCAGACTGGAACTTCCTGTGTAGGTTTTTTAGTGTGTCAGTCAGCAGCCTCTTCTGCGTCTTTTTTTTCTTTTGGGTGACTGTTTCTTTTTTACCCGTTGTCATTCGGCTGACATCATCCCTCAAGAAAAATGATACCACCTTTTCTCTTGCAGTTGCTCTGTACGTTGCTGTCCACTGAAACAAGGAGATGTCACCCTGCAGTATTGCTCTCTTCTGAGAAAATCCAAGGGTCTTCTGAGCAAGCCTCTGTAACCTATATTTTTTTATTATCTTGCCTGTGGTGGCCTTTGCAATCATCTGCTTCTCTCTTTCTCTTTTTGTATTCTTGTATTTGTTCTTTAGTTCTTCAATGATAGAGGCCTGTAACAGAAGTTTTCTGTGTGTGCTAGGATCAACAGAATGTGTCAAAGAATTGGTCTTTGTCTGACTCCGTTGCCACCTCTTCTTGTATTTCTCTTTTTTTGCTTTTTCTTTAACAAGGGCCATTTTAAGCTTTTCAATTTCTCTTTGGAGTCTTTTTTTTATTTCTACTTTTCTGACGTTGACCTTGCTGTCTTTGCCTAAAACACAACAATACAACACAGTATGTAATTAATGTCTTTTGAGCAGAAACAATGGAACTTACTCTAAACTTTTACCAATAATCCTACACAGATTTCCTGACCTTGAGTACTCTGCCACTGGTTCTAATTCAGGAGGTAAAGTAGGGGTTGCTGGGTTAGAGTTTATCGCTGCCCTGGCCTTTTTTCTGGCTTTTGCCTCTCTTTTCTTTTCCCTTTCTTTTTTTTCGTCAGGCACGCTTTTCGCGCTCGCTGAGGTCTGCCACTCGTTTCTTTTTCCCTGTCTCTCTGTCTCGCTGCCATTTCTCTCTCTCTTTCTGCAGATACTTTTCTCTCCTTTCAGGGTCTGCATCTTTCTTTGCTCTGTAGCGACGCTGCATCTCAGCTGGAGTAAGTGGTGGTGCCATTTTCTAACAAATACTTTTGATATTGTAATAATTTCACAGTTACTCTCCAAATAAATGTAGAAACAACTTAAAGACAGTATATTTTAAATATTTGTTTAATTGCAACTTTTTATGAATGAAGGCCAGTATCAATGATACTAATACTGCTACTGATGTTTCTATGAAAATAATGAAATAGATTTTTTTAAGATTATACACATTCACATTACAGTATATCTGCAAACAATTTCAAAATTTATTAGGCTTTGAAAAATAACTTTTAAGTTAAGAAAAATGGTTCTAAACAGTACCAAATTAGGGTCTTTGGCTTGTAACAACAGCAGAACCCTTTTTGGTGCTGAATAGAGCCTTTTTTTATAAGGTTCTATAAAGAACCGTGCTTTGAAAGTTCTATGTAGGACCTAGTGTTATAAATACCTTTTTAATAACAGTTTATTTTCATTAATCAGTATCTTTATATTATTATTACAATTTGAAAGCTTTGCTCCGAGACAGCATGTCTGCTCCTTGGTTCAGCCTGCCGGGTATATGCGCTGCTCTCAGCAAGCGCAGGTTGAACTGAGCCCATTCCAAGAGGCGCTCCACTAGTGCAAAAAGGCGCTTTGAGGAGAGACCGCCCTGGCGATTTATATAGGACACTACCGTCATGCTGTCCGAGCGGACTAAGACGTGGTGTCCCCTTAGGTCTGGCAGAAAGGTTCGAAGGCCCAGACA
>NW_015632731.1:252714-253454 GCF_001515625.1 Sinocyclocheilus rhinocerous
GAAGGCCCAGACACACTGCCAGCATTTCCAGGCAGTTGATGTGAAGCCGGCCTTCCTCTTTCGACCAGTGGCCGAAAGCTGGCTTGCCATCGCACAGCGCTCCCCAACCCGTGTTGGAGGCGTCTGTCGAGACTATCTTCCTTCTGCAGACCATTCCCAGGGGCATGCCCCGTTCATCCAACGAGGATCTTTCCAAGGGGCCAGGGCTGATACACAGGCCCGGTCTACCATTATCCATTTGGAAAGTCTCTGCTTCGTAACCGGACAACCCTTGGTGCGGCCACCGAAGCACACGAACAGCTGATCCGACCGCCTGAACGGGGAGGAACGCTCAACATAGACTTTCAGTGCCCTGACGGGGCAGAGTAAATTCAACTCTTGGTCTTGCTCCAAAGGAGGAAGCACCGATAGAGTTATTACCTGTGCTTTAAATGGAGTAGAGAGCACTTTAGGTACATAACCATGCTGAGGTGGAGAAACACGGGGGTCTTCGAGCGAATTGGAATTGGAGTGCATAACCTCGTTTTATTATCCACATGACCCAGCTTGACACTCCGGGGATGGCCTGCCAGGCCTTGGCCCGCGTGGCAAGGGGCTGGATTGGCTCGGGCGGTGGGCCGCCTAGGGGGGACTTGACGCTCGCAATGAGTGGAAGAGGAAATTTGCTCACTTTTTGAAAATGTTTGTGTTTTATTTTTTCCGCTATCACAGCGGTTGAATGCTTGGGCGCATGAACGGAC
>NW_015632731.1:254296-254477 GCF_001515625.1 Sinocyclocheilus rhinocerous
GGTTGAGCCTTCTAGACCCTTTCAGAAAATGAACAACCAAGTTGTTTCTGCCCACCAATTGGCCAGCTATAGGAGTGTGAGAAGCTGCTATGCCTGCTACATAGACCTTAAACGTGGAAGGGGAATGGCCCTTATCCAACAGCTCTTGCAGGAAGGACAATATCAGAGATATGTCACAGGA
>NW_015632731.1:254487-256062 GCF_001515625.1 Sinocyclocheilus rhinocerous
AGGAAATTTGCTCTCTTTTTGAAAATGTTTGTGTTTTATTTTTCCCGCTATAACAGCGGTTGGTTGTGTGGACGCAATTAGAACGGGCCCCATGTTCACAACAGTATTTTTGGTCACAAACATACTGCCATCGGCACCCGTAACTGAATGCGGTGCTTGGAGGCATAACAGAGGCATTTTGGGGGTGGTCCAGCTGCAGCGAGACTTGGCCCCCTCCTCTTCCTGTCCCGCAGATCATGATGCAGCCGGCACAGCTCTGCAAACCAGTGCTGGTTCCTCCAGAGCGGGACCACCAACAGCGTCTCTGTTCCCTACTCGCCTGATCACCTGTGGGATCAGAGCGATCGGGGGAAAAGCGTAAAGGAGGAGGTTGGGCCAGTCGTGGGCCCTGTCCTTCGAAAAGTAAGTTGGGCAATGAGAGTTGTCTTCTGAGGCGAAGAGGTCGACCTCTGCTTAGGAACCGTGGGAGCAATTGGTGGCGCGGGCTTCGTGGGGTGCTGAGTCGGCACATTTTTGGGGCGACTAGAAGCAGCCGTTGAGTTGGAGCGCTTTGGCACGAGCGACAGTAACGGCGCGGCATTTGAAAAAACGCCGAAAATTTGCTGTTTGAAATCTGCTCTTTTATATCGCCGGATAGCGGCATGGAACCGGAGACCGTCACTGCTGCAGCGTGAGGCGGCGTGAAGCAGCGAAAATGGCCGAGCAGGAAAGGGTCTCTCGATCCGCTGCGAGGCTTGATCATGGCAAAGGCTTCGTAGTCTCGTAGAGCAAAGATCTAGTAGTCGTCGCTGAAGGAGAATAATCTGAGGATGATGGTCACGGCGAGTGTGTTTCATGCTTGGGCGCCGCCCACACTGAAGCAGCACTTATGGAGACGAAATGTTCTCATTGCGAGGATATGAGTCTCGCCTCTCTGCGATTGCGGAAAGCTTTCTTTTCAGAGAGCGACTCCGCCCCTCGCACCCACCCGAGCTTTTCCGCATCCTGTCTAAAGTGCTGGAGGAGCTGGGTTTGGAGTCGTCTCCGCCGGAGGAGCCCACCCGCAGCCTGGATGAGTGGTTCTTGCCGGGGCGCAGTCAGGCCCCCCGACAACGAGCTTCACCATTCTTTCCGGAGGTCCACGACGAGATCACCAGGTCTTGGCGTGCCCCCTACTCGGCCCGCCTTCGTGCCTCATGTTCGTCCGCCCTCACATCAGTCGACGGCGCCAAAGATAAAGGTTACGACAGACTGCCTCCCCTGGATGAGGGTGGCGTCCTACTTTAGATCTGCGTCATTTGAACCGCTCAGTCAGGCGACTGAAGTTCAGCACGCTCGCACTCAAACAAGTCGTGTCTCAGATCAAGTCAGAGGACTGGTTTGGCACGATCGATCTAAAAGATGCACATGTCTCCATCCTTCCTCATCACAGGAAGTTCCTGAGGTTTGCTTTTGGGGGCAAAAGCTTACCAACACCGAGTTCTTCCTTTGGCCTTGCACTCTCACCCCATACTTTCACAAAGTGTGTGGATGCTGCTCTGGCTCCTCCGTGATTCCAGGGCACCCGCATACTCAACCACATCGACGATTGGTTGA
>NW_015632731.1:256174-256533 GCF_001515625.1 Sinocyclocheilus rhinocerous
TCGTTCTCGCTCACACGAAAGAGCTGGGGTTAAGACTTAACGCCAAGACAAGTGTGCTTTCTCCAGTATAGAAAACCACTTATCTGGGCTTGGTGTGGGATTTGACCACGATGTAGGCACGTATTTCTCCTGCTCGGATCGAGTCGATCCTCGTCGCGAGAGTGAGAGAAGGTTCCCCGAAGGGAATGATATGCTGCGTCTCAGAGCCATACTTCCGGCGTCCCTGCCAGCGCTTGCTTCACTCCTAGAAGCTGACGCCGGTTTCACTGCACGTGCTTTTATGCTTCCTGGTCGCTACGTCACCCCGCCCGTGATGTCTCGCCCATCCATTGGACTGATTCAACCTGTGATTCAGAGCG
>NW_015632731.1:256690-257006 GCF_001515625.1 Sinocyclocheilus rhinocerous
CGCGAGAGTGAGAGAAGGCCGGTCACTCACTGTCAAGCAGTTCCAGACTGCTGGGTCTGATGGCAGCCGTGTCTAACGTGGTTACTTTTGGCCTGCTGTACATGAGACCCCTACAGTGGTGGATTAAGACCAAGGGGTTCTCCCCGAGGGGAAACCCACTTTGCATGCTCAAGGTCATGCGGCGGTGCCTACGTGCCTTAGACATGTGAAGAAAACCTTGGTTCTTATGTCAGGGCCTGGTGCTGGGAGCTCCTGGTCGCCGCATATGCTAGCGACGGATGCATCTTTCACCGGTTATGAGTGGCCGCTCGGTCCG
>NW_015632731.1:257032-257930 GCF_001515625.1 Sinocyclocheilus rhinocerous
GCATCCCTGCCAGCGCTTGCTTCACTCCTAGAAGCTGACGCCGGTTTCACTGCACGTGCTTTTATGCTTTCTGGTCGCTACGTCAACCCGCCCGTGATGTCTCGCCCATCCATTGGACTGATTCAACATGTGATTCAGAGCGTGGTCACGCTGGAGGCGTTCCCGTAGCATTTCGACGCAGCGTCTCCTTCCCTTCGGGGAACCATGGTTACATACGTAACCTGGAGACGATCTCTTCCATCTTTATTTGACCCTCTGACTCTAGCACTCTCTATTCTATTTTTATTCTTTAAAAAAACACTAGCTTCTCTAATCTTTTTGTATTCTATCTATTTGTTTTATTTTTATTTATTATGCAATTAACAAAAGCAAAAAAAAAAGACTCTAACACTAGCTTGCTCTATTCTTTTATATTCTATAGATTTTCTTTTTATTTATTACAGCGGGTAAAATAAGTATTGAACACATCATAATTTTTCTCAGTAAATATATTTCTAAAGGTGCTGTTGACATGACATTTTTGTTACCCAACACAACAACCAAAGTAATCCATACATACAAAGAAAACAATGCAAATAAGTTCAGAAATTAAGTTCTGTGTAATAAAATGGAATGACCCAGGGAAAAAGTATTGAACATGCTTACTGAAATTCATTTAATACTTCGTACAAAAGCCTTTGTTGGTAATGACAGCTTCAAGACGCCTCCTGTATGGAGAAACTAGTCATATGCATTGCTCAGGTGTGATTTTGGCCCATTCTTCCACACAAACAGTCTTTAAATCTTGAAGGTTCCATGGGCCTCTTCTATGAACTCTAATCTTTAGTTCTTTCCATAGATTTTCTATTGGATTCAAGTCAGGTGATTGGCTGGCCATTCTAGCAGCTTTATTTTCTTT
>NW_015632731.1:258516-259217 GCF_001515625.1 Sinocyclocheilus rhinocerous
TGAGAGTTTCCTTGGCTGTGTGTTTGGGATCATTGTCTCGCTGGAATGTCCACCCTCATTTCATCTTCATCATCCTGGTAGATGGCTGGAGATATTTATTAAGAATGTCTCGGTACATTTTTCCATTCATCCTTCCTTCAATTCTATGATTTTTGCCAGTGCTACATGATGTTTTGGGGTGATGTGCAGTGCCATTTGACCTCCAAACATGGTGTGTATTATGGCATCCAAAGAGTAAAATTTTTGTCTCATCTGATCAGACTATATTCTCCCAGTATTTTACAGGAGTGTCTAAATGTTGTGCAGCAAACTTTAAACGAGCTTCAACATGCTTTTTCTTCAGCAATAGAGCCTTGCATGGTGAGCGTGCATACAGGCCACGATGGTTGAGTGCATTACTTACTTATTGTACTTATTATTTTCTTTGAAAAAATAGTACATGCTAATTCCAGGTCTTTCTGAAGCTCTCCACAAGTGATTTGGCTCGTTGGACAACTCTTCTGATAACCGTGCGTTCACACCGCCGCCGTCGAGAGTGTCAAAGTGGCCGGAAGTCATTCATTTTCAATGTGGGCTGGCGTCGAGCAGCGGCGCGGCGCGACTTGGACGTTGAGGGCATCGAGGAGAGTTGAAATCAGGTCAACTTTATGGTAATGAGCTATGACGCGGTTCGGCGGCATCTGGCGGCAACCAATCGGAAC
>NW_015632731.1:259401-259703 GCF_001515625.1 Sinocyclocheilus rhinocerous
GAACCTGGTTGTGGCCGGTTTATGGTGAAATTATGTTCTTTCCACTTCCGGATTATGGCCCTAACAGTGCTCACTGGAACATTCAGAAGTATATAAATCCTTCTGTAACCAATGCCATTAGTATGTTTTGCAACAATAAGGTTATGAAGGCCTTGAGAAAGCTCTTTGCTTTTACCCATCATGAAATGTTTCTTGTGTGACACGTTGGTCATGAGACACCTTTTTATAGGCCATCAGTTGGGACTGAACCAACTAATATTAATTTCCACTGACTAGGGGCAGGATTGCTTTCTAATTACTGA
>NW_015632731.1:259726-264583 GCF_001515625.1 Sinocyclocheilus rhinocerous
CAATACTTTTTCCCTGTGTCATTCTACTTTATTACACAGAACTTAATTTCTGAACTTACTTGTTTTGCTTTCTTTGTATGTATGAACTACTTGGATTGTTACCGACATCTGGTGAAAATTGCATGTCAACAGCACCTTTAGAACTCCTGTAGCGAATTGATGCATTTTTGTAAGAAACGCAGACATCTTACTTCATCCTCCCGGAGCTGCTACAACTGTCGGCGCAAGCTAGATTAAAGTGATTATTATGTTTAGAATATGGAAATTTTTCTTACAAAAACGCATCGATTCGCTACAGGAGGCCTTTGTTCACCCCCCGGAGCCATGTGAGGCACTTTTTATTATGGATGGATGCACTTTATTTCACTTATTTTGGACTGATGAACTGCAACACCCGCTGACTGCCATTAAACAGCTGGGAAGATCAAAGTCAATTTTTAATATAACTCCTATTGGATTTATCTGAAATAAGGAAGTCATATACACCTAGGATGCCTTGAGGGTGAGTAATTCATGGGCTAATTTTCATTTTTGGGTGAACTAACCCTTTAACCCCTGGATGTTAATCCTTATGTCCCTATGATCCTGATCCACCAGTAAAATATGAGCTATAAGCATACAGGTTTCTGTCTCTATATGGGTTTTGTGTATTTTTTGCGACTTTGGCACCCCCTACAGTTAAGTGAGTGGAATTCACTGTGGTAACTATATCACTGTCATAATTACAGTGGATAGCTGTACACCTGCATTTGTTGCTGCCCTTTTCGCGGAATTTTGTACCCGCTCACCAAACTTACTGCTAGAACAGACGTTTGGAGGGGAATGTGGGCAAACAGAAGCCATTCGCCTTATTAGAATCAGAGATGATATACAGTCAGAATGATGTTGAAACTGATATTTCAAGGTAAAACATACTACATACAGTTGTTTCAGCTGTTCACACCAAGGACGATAAGGCTAAGGATAACTATCTATAACTTTTAATACCGTTCTGATTCTATGAAAATAGAGAACTCCACAGCATAGCTATACAGTATGACGATAATGACACAGAGAAAAGTCTGGAATCACTTGAACGATTTTTTTTCGACTGATACACGATAAAAAAACATTGACAGTAAATTAGAATTAACCCAACTTTAAAGAGATCTAGTTATCATTAGAGTTATCATTCTTGGAATGAACAGGACTTTAAAGCTGGGAATCTTTTTTTTCAGTTCCTGTTCTTTGAGTTGGCAAAATGTATTTTCACAAGAATTACATTGACTGCAGCACTTTTATGAACTTTTCCACGACATTCTAATTTATTGAGATGCACCTGTATGTATGTATGTGTGTGTGTGTGTGTGTGTGTGTGTGTGACCCTGGACCACAAAAACCATTCATAAGGGTACATTTTTGAAATTGAGATTTTTACATCAACTGAAAGCTGAATACATAAGCTTTCCATTGATGTGTGGTTTGTTAGGACATTTAATAGGACATTATTTGGCCGAGATACAACTTTTTGAAAACCTGGAATCTGAGGGTTCCAAAAAATCGAAATATTGAGAAAATCACCTTTAAAGTTGTCCAAATGAAGTCCTTAGCAATGCATATTACTAGTCAAAAATTAAGTTTTGATATATTTACGATAGGAAATTTATAAAATATCTTCATGGAACATGATATTTACTTAATATCCTAATGATTTTTGGCATAAAAGAAAAATCAATAATTTTGACCCATACAGTGCATTGTTGGCTATTGCTACAAATATACCCCTGCTACGTATGACTGGTTTTGTGGTCCAGGGTCACACATATATAAAATATATACATAATGATGTATGGCAATACATCCTTTGTTATGGGTGTAAACAAAAGCTTTGGTCTATAAAAAAGAGTGAATGTGTTGGCCACTAAGTGTTTGAAGGGATTCAATCCACAATGCTGATTCTGGAGCTATAACTGCTCTTGTCAGTGTTGATGAAAGCAGAACAGCCAGACTGTAGGTGACAGAGCAAAGCACAGCTGCCTGAGTTCATCAAAGATGGAGCTCTAAAGATTGGAGGCATCTTCACACTTTACACAGGCTATGCAGGGGTGATTCCAAAGTTTACCCGATTACCTCCTCAACCAAAATGCAAGGAGTATGTATGTCTTCAATGCAAATTGTTATCATAGTATATTGTAATGTGTAGGGTTGAATAATGCATTGATGTTTGTGTTTTGCTTAAAAAGAAGCAGTACTTGCTTCTATGTGCTACTTTTTCCGCTCTTCCTCTAACAAAAAAAATGGTCTCTTTATATCAATTATAGGGAATTTAAATTTGCATGCACTATGATCTTCGCAAAAGAGGAAATAAATAAAAACCCAAATATACTCCCAAACCACACACTGGGGTATGAAATCTTCAATGCCTGTTGATTAATATTCTTCAGTCTGCACTTTCACTTTCCAATGAACAAGACGTCGTCTTTGATGAATTAAACTGCACCAAGGCCGATATTGTACAGGCTATAATAGGTAATTCAGGATCCACTCCAACCATTGGGTTTGCTAGAATAACTGGCCGATTCCACCGTGGTAAGATGTCATCCAATTATATATTGTGACGAGTCGGCTGCCTCCCCCTAATTATCAGCATCACCCCGTCCCTTAATCGCCGCCCTTCACCAGGCTCCCGACATGAGTGGGTGCGTGAGAGAGGAGGGGCGCTGAAATAGCCAGGGCTGGCGGCATGTGATGGGGCACACCTGAACCGAATGTAGCCTCATCACCGCAGCTGTTTAAATGCCGAGCGCGCCTCTCCTCGGGAGACCGGTCTCTTCCCTGTGCATGCACGCTGGTGTCCTCGTGGGTCCAGGAAGGGTGCGTAGAGAGACACCCGTGCCGCCAGAGTCGTGAGCTGCCGGACCCGCGGTCCGGACGAGAACCGCACCCATTACACGGCCGTCGGGCCAGGATGCCGGGCCGTCTAGTCCCTTCGCACGCCGTGGGCAACGAAAAGGATGCAGCCGCTGGAAGAAGCCGCCGCCCCTCTCGCACAGGACTGGAGAGGGGAGCGCGTGTGGCCGCCGGACTCCGCCCCTTACCTGGACCCTTCCTTCCTGACCACTGCCCTTCCCTTCACGAACCCCGCAGCACGACGAGGACACCAGATCCCTTGTTTATTTTGGACAATTTAATCCCTTTTTTCTGGACACTTTGTTTATTTTCTGTTAATAAAAGCCTCTCCGAGGCCTGTCGCCACACCCACTGTGTCTGTCGTTTGGTCGTCTCGCCACAATATGCATCAAGTTTACCATTATTAGGCTGGTAATATATATGGTAGTATATATATGCTGGTAAAATTATGCTGGTAGTATATGAAGTTATATATATATATATATATGAAGAGTTTGGTTCCAAAATGCAATAAATGCCATTTTTAAAAAAAATTGAGTTTCTGCCATAATCAGTATTGTATCTGGTCGGTATTGAAAAGTCAATTTTTAATTTTATGCAAAATGTGATATCCGCCGAGTTATTCTGTCATGTTTTCTCCCTTTATTTCAAAACCGCGACAAACGCCAGTCTTCCTTTTCTGCAGAATGCGATATATCCGCTCAACCAATCACATGATTGTCATGCGCATCTCGTCAGTAAAGCCGGTTCTGTGAACTAAATCTCCATCACGTGCTTTCAGATGGAGCGGCATTTAATACACAGAGCCGTAGATCACTGCAATATCGCGTTCATAATCGCAGATGAGCATTTGATTAAGAACGCGATATTGAGTAGCTTGTCAGTGTAAGTGTTTTTATTAATGCCATTTATGTTTTTGTTAATACAGCCGGAGTCCACAGCCGTTCTGTCAGCCCTGTAGATATTGCGCCCCTCTAGCTCAATCACGCTATTTGGAATGGTGCTATTGAGCCAAGTTTCTGTGAAAACCATAACGTTGCAGTCTATAAACATTCGCTGAGTGATCCGAAGTCGTAGCTCGTCGATCTTGTTTGCCAGAGATCGTACGTTAGCGAGGAAGATGCTTGGTATCGCTGAACGACTCGGGTTGAGCTTTAGCTTAGCCCGCAGGCCGCTCCACTTACCCCGTCTTTGTTTACGTTCGCAGCGCCGACGACGGGCACTTCCTGTCGGACTGGCTGATTCACTCGAGCCCGGGGACCGGAGTAATTCGGGAGGTAGTAGATGAAGATCTAGTGTTGTATCCACATCGGTGTTTGTGTAGCGAAGTTTGATATCCAATAGTGTGTGACGGTTGTAAGAGGTTAATGCGTAGCTATGTCGAACAACTGCGCTGAAAATAACTAGTAAAATAATAAGTAATTTGCAAAAACTGGAGAGACGCTGAGCCTCGCGCTGTTCACGCGCCGTCATCTTGGAATTCATTGATATATTCATATATACACACCTTGCTACGTGTACTGCGTCAGGTTAACCGAGACTTGTCATTTGCACTTATATATTGTTGCTCTTTTGTTAGTTTTGACTGCTTTTATTGTCCTCGCGTCAGGTTAACCGAGACTTGTCATTTGCACTTATATATTGTTGCTCTTTTGTTTTGACTGCTTTTAGTTTTGCCTGCTTTTATTGTCCTCATTTGTAAGTCGCTTTGGATAAAAACGTCTGCTAAATGACTAAATGTAAATGTAATGTAAATGTACTTCGTGATCAACAAACAAACAAAAAAATTAGGGCTGCACCATAAATCGCATGTGATTGTCATGCGCATCTCATCAGGAAAGACGGTTCTGTGATTAATAGTAAATCTCCATCATGTGCTTTCAGATGGAGCGGCATTTAATGCACAGAGCCATAGATCACTGCAATATCACGTTCATAATCGCAGATGAGTCGCATTCGATTATGAAC
>NW_015632731.1:264711-265158 GCF_001515625.1 Sinocyclocheilus rhinocerous
ATTATAACCTAAAGATGCTATGTGAAAGTTTGAAACAGAAAATAGTGCACTTTCTTGGTAAAGAAAACACATTTTTACTCAAATTAATCAAAATGGATTTATAGTGTTTTGGAACCAAACTCTTCATATATATATATATATATATATATATATATACTTTTTTTGTTACTGGTTCTCTCTGTAAACAAAATCTATAGATGTTCCTAAAGTCTTAAATTGTTTTGTATTAGTTTATGTATTACATGGCAAAAGCTAAACATATATTATACAGATAAAGATGTAAAAAAATAATTTTGTCTTGTTTACATAACTAATGGTCTGTTCACATGGAGGGAAAAAACAGGTACTAAAAAAAGAATTAATTTCTCTCAGTCTCATTCATGCTGTTGTCACATTTGTATTTGTGTTCACACAGATAAGTCGTTTTGCTACCTGTGCTTGCCTGAG
>NW_015632731.1:265196-279245 GCF_001515625.1 Sinocyclocheilus rhinocerous
GTCAACTAAATGAATGTAACATGGCAAAGATGAATGCACTTTTGGAAGTTGAATGTAAGGGAAATGTCATTTTGGAATTTCTGTGGTTTAATGTGATGTTGTTCATGTATGTTCATGATTAAATTTTATTTTATTTCTGTAATTAATTGATAGCATTAACAAGATGATCCATTGAATTCTTTTTGGGAGCGATGAATGTATTTTTAGTCCAGTGCCTGCATATAAGATTAGTATTGACCAAGTTCAGAGGCTGTCATATGTGTCAACTTACTATGTTGTGTATTTTCAAAAGTTTCAATATGAAAAATAACTTTTATATTGAAACTCTTTATATATATATATATATATATATATATATATACTTTTTTTGTTACTGGTTCTCTCTGTAAACAAAATCTATAGATGTTCCTAAAGTCTTAAATTGTTTTGTATTAGTTTATGTATTACATGGCAAAAGCTAAACATATATTATACAGATAAAGATGTAAAAAAATAATTTTGTCTTGTTTACATAACTAATGGTCTGTTCACATGGAGGGAAAAAACAGGTACTAAAAAAAGAATTAATTTCTCTTAGTCTCATTCATGCTGTTGTCACATTTGTATTTGTGTTCACACAGATCAGTCATTTTACTACCTATTTTGCTACCTGTGCTTGCCTAAGCAACATAAAAGAGTTTCCTTCTTTCTTCAGAACTATTCCAAGTGATTACTATCAAAGCAGAGCACTGGCCCAGCTGGTGAAACAGTTTGGTTGGACATGGGTGGGAGCCTTAATCAATGACAATGATTATGGTAAAAATGGCATTGCCACATTCATTAAGGCTGCACAAGAGAAGCGAGTCTGTATTGAATACTCAGAAGCTTTTGAAAGCACAGGATCAAAAGTGCCATTAACAAATATTGTAGACACTATCAGAACCTCCACATCTAAGGTAATAATGTCTTTCATGTCACACAGAGAGACTAAGATACTGGTGGATGAGCTATACGGGCAAACTATTACAGGACTACAGTGGATCGGAAGTGATGCCTGGATTACAGATGACTCTTTTGTAGATAGCTAATGCCACACTTTGCTAATTGGATCTATAGGATTCACTGTCCGCAATGCTCAAATACCTGGACTAGGCCCTTTTCTACAAGATGTCAACCCCTCTCAGTTTCCTAAAAGTATGTTTCTCAAATAATTCTGGGAAAAAGTTTTTTTCAGTGCTCACTGGGCCCAAATACAACACAAAGGTCATGCAATGGTTCAGACCACTTAAAATATGTCAAACATCCTTTTATTGATGTGTCTGATCTGAGATATGCCAATAATGTCTACAAGGCTGTATATGCAATTGCTCATGCGCTGGATAATCTATTGTTATGTAAGCAACAAAAAGGCCCATTTGCTAACGCCACCTGTGCCCAACCAACTACAATACAACCCTGGCAGGTAAAATATCTTCTAAATAGGAAATCTAAATATCTAACTTTAAATATATGTAAACATCCAAGTAAACTGCATGATTCAAACAAAAGATGAATTAATTTATTATTAAATACATTTTTAATCAATGTAGTCACCATATGGTGTTATCAATTTATTAAAAAAAAAATGTTTTGCCATTTTAGATTTTACATTATCTGCAGACTTTGAATTTCACCATGAATGGGGGAGATACACTGTTTTTCGATAGCAAAGGTGACTCCCCTGCGAGATATGAACAGGTAAACTTACAAAAGGTCACAAAAGGCACAATGGAAGTAGTCACAATTGGCTACTATGATGCAACTCAGCCTCGTGGGCAACAGTTTACTATGAACAATGTCAACATCATCTGGGGAGAAGGCCTAAGGACTGTAAGAGTCTCTTTTCAAATGAACTCAACAATCAAAACAAAATCCCCAAGTGCACATGTGATGCAGCGATGCATCATAACGGCACAGACAAACATGTGTAAACATGTGCAAACATGTCACACAGCATATTATTTTTCTATTGTTGTCCAAGTAGATTTCCCCTGGTGTGTGGCAGGTGCCTGTGCCTGTGTGCAGTAAGAGCTGTCCCCTGGGCACTAGGAAAGCGGTGCAGAAAGGATGGCCCATCTGCTGTTTTGACTCTATCCCATGCCCTCCAGGAGAGATAAGTAGCACAACAGGTAATGCTTGTTTAATTGCTATTTTAACACTTGCAGTTCATCAAAAGAGGATCAAATGGAAAAGTTTTACAAACATTTTAATCTAAATGATCGTATAAACTGTCCTAATAACACCATTTAAAACACTTACGTCTATTTTTAAAGGAGTGGTAAATGATCAGTTAATAGTATATGATCAGCTAGAAGAGGCTTGATTGAAATAACAGGCTCATTACTATTGCAATTCAATTTTTCACCCACACCAGATTCATCTGACTGTGTGAAGTGCCCTTTTGGATACTGGTCCAATAGCAGAGGTGATGAGTGTGTCATAAAGACAGTGGAATTCCTGTCATTCACCGAAATCATTGGTATCCTTTTGATGATATTTGGGTTACTTGGGGCATTTCTAACTATGTTCATATTTGTAGTATTTTTTTCACTACAAAGACACACCAATAGTAACAGCCGACAACTCAGAGCTGAGCTTTCTGCTGCTCATCTCATTGACTCTTTGTTTCCTCTGTTCACTTACTTTCATCGGTCGGCCCACTGAGTGGTCCTGTATGTTGCGTCACACAGCGTTTGGGATCACTTTTGTCCTCTGTATCTCTTGTGTTTTGGGGAAAATAATAGTAGTGTTAATGGCTTTCAAAGCTACACTTCCAGGAAGAAATGTCATGAAATGGTTGGGCCTCTTCAACAGAGAATCAGTGTTGCTGGCGTTACTCTTGTACAGGTCCTCATCTGTTTTCTTTGGTTAAAAATATCCCCACCTCTACCATATATGAACATGAGCTATTACAGAGAAAAGATCATCCTAGAATAGAGATTAGGCTCAGCTGTCAGTTTCTGGGCTGTGCTGGGTTATATTGGCTTACTGGCTGTCTTGTGCTTCATTCTGGCTTTTCTAGCTCGGAAGCTGCTTGATAACTTTAATGAAGCCACATTCAACACATTCAGCATGCTCATATTCTGTGCTGTCTGGATTGCCTTTATCCCAGTTTAGCTAAGCACACCTGGGAAGTTTACAGAAGCAGTGGAGATATTTGCCATTTTAGCTTCCAGTTATAGTCTACTGATCTGTATTTTCATTCCAAAATGTTATGTTGTCCTACTAAGACCAGGTGCAAACACACACACACACACACACAAAAACATTTACTAGGAAAAATGCCACATTAACCTGTTCATATGCTATAAAAAGGATGCAGAATAAACATAACATGTAGCTGAATATACAAAAAAAAAGGTCACATCATACATTAAAGGGCTCAGTGAAGACCTGGACAATTTTCAGTCATCCAAGTGAATGCAACAGATATTATCTCCCTCTAGTGGAAATAAAGTAAGGCAACTTTCATCATTCTATCTCTTCTGTTTCACACACTGTAAGTATTTTAAGGCATTATCAGACCTTTATGAGTGAATATGAGAATATGTGATTTTTTATGATAAAGTTATGACAACTTGCGGTCAGTGATAATGACATTGCCACTGCAAATGTTTAACTGCCAAAAGAATGTCATGTCAGCTTCTCAATTATTGTACTGTAACTCAGAAATGCTCTTAACTCTTACTCAATACCGCTGCTCCCTATACGCAGAGTACGCAGTTTGCGTAGGGCACCAACTCCCAGGGGGGCACCATCCCAGTTGCTCAAAAAAAAACAAAAAAACATTTGTTCTATATTAATATTAACATATACATATACGTAAATAAAAATATAAACATGAACATTATAAAAAATGCGTTTTACGGTGAACGCAGTAGACAGGCGAAGCACACGTGCCACGCCATTCCCGCATCCGCACCCGCCTCATGTTTGCAGCTGACTGCAAATGATCATAACTGATGGACAACTATGCTCGGGAAAGGACATCAGTAGTCCGGCGCCGAGATAAGAAAAAGAAAAAAAGCCCAAAATGAAGCCCGTGCATCACTTTTAGGTACATTCATAATCCTGTGAAACTTTTTGGGATTTTGATGTTAATAACATGTTTTAATGTTGGTATAGTGCTACACGTGTATAGTATTTTTTAATGTCGGTAATAATATCACCGCCGCATCTGCCTTAATATTCTCTCAGAGTTTCCATGTTCCTGTACGGAAATTAACCATAATTTTACTACGAATAATAATAATAATAATAATAAAAACATGGTTCTTGTAGCAATGGTAACCACAAATTAACCATGGTTTTGATACTTCAAATCGCTTCAAATAATAATTTACGAAGTATTCAGATAATATTTTTGTGGTAATAAAAACAGACCTAGCGATCGAATGCTTGAGACTATAAAATCAATCAGACAACTATTAGTAGAAGTATTAGTAAAATCATAGCCATATGTGACTGTCTAGCTACAATTGTAATTTGTAAATAATACAATTTAATTACAATTTAGTTATTTACTTTTATATTTTATTAAAGTTCTGTTTTGACCCCTATAGTAGGTGTTTTTTTGTTTTTTTTAACTTCCATAATATTGTGGGGAGGGGGCACAACAATACAATTCTGCTTAGGGCACCCATTTGGCCAGCATTTGGCCTTGCTCTTACTACACTAAACTTTACAAATAAAATGTATACCAAATATAAACCTCTTGTATGCCTCCATTCCCATGGAAGACCTAAATAACACAAAAGGCCATTAAAAAATCAGTTCCCAAACTATCATATTTTGGTGTTTAGGCTAATTATAAAAGGTATAACAACAGCCATAACAACAAATTCAGGACTGGTGGGTACCTTGCCATATGGACTTTGGCAAGGGAACAACAAACAAAAAGCATGCACATCATCTGGCCTACAGAGAGAGAGAAAAATATACATTTATGACCAATTTATAATTAAAATGGCAAGAGACATCAGGGATATTTCAAATTATACAACTTTTGGGTGAGTAGCCCTGTCAAGATAACATCTATTGTCCTGTCAACATCCTCCTGTCCCATTGCTCTTTTTTTTAAAATTATTATTAAAGATATGATTTTCAGAGTAAATTATTTGAAAAACAAATTTAGACATTCACTCGGACTCATTTAGATTAAATTCTATAATTAATGATCATTGGGTGAACTATATCTTTAATCTTTTTATTAATATGGAAACTATTATTATTTTTATACCATCTTGATTAATAAGTCAATCATTCATTGATTTGTTCAAATGGCTGATTCATTCATGAATGAATTAAATGGCTCTCTTTATGAACAGGCCATTGAGTCTTTGGTTCACCTGATTAAAAAAAAAAAAGACGGAAAAATCTGAAGGCCATCCATCACTTTGACAAATTACACTGAGGGTGATGTATTGTAATTTGTAATTGTAATTCCCACCCCTGTCCAGTTGGTGGCGAGTGCGCTCCAGTTTGACAGCAGAGTGCAGGATCATCAGCCTCCAGAACAAAAATTAAATTAAATAAAAATAAAACTGTCACGAGTCTCTTGCTATGCCTTTGATTACGCACAGGCGAGTACACACTAGTAAAGCGAAAGAGATGATCAGTTCAAGTGCGCTGCCACTTCGCTTGATAAGGTGTCTACACTGATCTATCACGCTACATTAAAGAGTGCCAAAACGGTATCTATTGCTTGAATTTCTTAATAAAATGGACAGAACTTGAAGTATGAGACTTTCATATCAAAAGTAACAACGCACAAAGCTTAGCCTATTGTGATTTATTGGATGGGAGGCGCACTATATGTAATGTTCATTCAACTGAAAACAGAATCGATTGGGATTTAAGAATCGATATTGGTTCATAAATATGAGAATCTATTAAAATCGGGAAATCTTTTTTTTTTTAATCCAGCCCTAGCAAATGTTGTTGTTTTTAGTGGTCTCCACTGTCACTGCGGTGATCACTGTGTGATGTTGAACATGAAAAGTGACGCACAGTTCTCTTCATAAATAAATAAATGCATAAGCCTATATACTCGTCCTGTAGGTTCATTATTAAAAATGAAAATGTGAACAAAAATACAAGCAATTAAATGCGTTATTTTAATTAAAATATGAAAATTAATATGACGGGTAATAATAGATTATGACGGATTTTTTACGACCCTGTCCGTTATATATATACACATTAACACATTAATTTAATTAATTAGTTATTGAAAAAAATAATGTATTAAGATTAATATTATTATTATTATTATTATTATTATTTGAAAAATAATAATGTTATTATTTGGTGATTTTTTTTTTTTTGTCCATATAGTGCAGGCCTTCAACAGTTATATTGGGGATTTGCTCTCAATATGGCTCAGATTTTGATATTAAATATAATGCAAAGAAGAGTAATATTATGTTAATTTGGAGTAGGGAGGACTGGCTTTTCTCTGTCTGGTACGGTCCTTAAAGTATGCAAGGAGGTTAAATATTTGAGACATTATATAACTGATGACTTGTCTGATGATAGGGACATTTACAGACAGTGTCGTATGATGTACGCTCAAGTTAATATGCTAATGTGCAAATTTAGTATGTGCTCGGGATTTGTTAAGACTACACTTTTTAGAGCATTTTGTACCCCTATGTATACTGCCCATTTGTGTCGGTGTTATAGAAAGAGTAGCATGTAGAAACTGTGTAGTATATAATGATGGATTGAGGCTGTTAATTAAGGTTCCACGATGGAGCAGTGCAAGCCAAATGTTTGTCAGTGCTGGTGTGCCAACCTGCTCTGCTGTGCTGCGTAATTTGATGTACAAGTGTATGTGTAGGTTATGACTCTGCAAACAGTATAATTTCAATACTGACGAACCCGGTACTTAGTTCAGTCAGATTTTTCTCCAGTATGTGGAACCACTGGCGTTTTAGTCTGTATGTAAATATGTGATGTTGTGGATTTTGTCTGTCTTTTTAACTATTCGTTGCCCATTGTATTGTCTGTGTTTTTGGACCATGTGTGTCCTTAATAAAGTTTTGATGATGATGATGATGATTTATTTATTTGTATTTTTTTTATTTTATTATTATAATTTTTTTTTGTGTCGGTCAAACATCAACATTGAGGTATAAAACAATACAACCCACTGAACTGACTGTACATCTATCCCTTACCATGTAATTTTCACTGGCGATTGAAATGTACCATGTAAGCTCATTAAACCCCTTAATTCAAATGTAAAAATTGTAAATTGTAAAATATTTTGTGTATTTTGTCATTTCATTTTGAATAAAGTTCCTAATGAATCAATTGTTAAATTTATTCAAATTAAAGCAACATGCAGTGCCATCTGAAGATGCGACGGAAATAAATCTAAGATTTTATATATTTCTCAGTAGTTATTGTACTGCTTCAGTTAAACCAAATATCGTCTGAAATAGTGTTTGTGTAAAGTAATGTTTACCTCTGAGAATTGGCCCTTGTGTTTCACATCAGTACCTTCCTCCTGTGTCACTAAAGGAGTGTATAAAGCTAGGACACTACCCTGAACAGGAACTCTAAACCAGCACAGCCTCTGAGATGAGACGAGCCACTGTGGTTCTACTTGCTCTGCTGACAAGAGCACTGAACCCTTGCTGTAGATCACTTAGCCTAAGAGATGCTAATGGACAAAATGAACAAAGTGAGCATTCAGAGAATAGAGCTGTTAATGTTAGCAAAGCTTTGACATTTACTACAAGCCATGTTCTGATAGCATGTCAAGGGTGGGTATGATTTGTTTCAAGTTCATTTCATTTACTCATGTACTTTTTATTTTTATTATCTTTTTAATATTTTGTATTAACAATATGAATCTAATGGCAAGGAAAAAAAACTGATTTTTTTTTTTTTTACATGAAATGTTATTAAGAAAATTATTATGTGATTCCATTGTGCTATGACTGAATAATCATGTGCATTTGGTTTTGGACACAGTGAGTCTATGATCTTCTGTTTGTCTTTTTTCAGCTACTTTGTAGAGAAATGTCATTCTACACACATGGTGATCCTTTCTGTGGAAAAACTTGAAGCGATCAGAGTGCAGGTGGTTTTTTCAAGGTGCCCAGTATTCACCCTTTGTGAAGTCCTAAATGGGCAGGTCCTGGGTACACAGCACAAACTGGAGCTCATCCAGACCATTCTGTACTCACATAAGGTAAGCATTTTAAACACGGATTGCCAGAGTAAATTAATATGAAAGTGTGAAATGTGCAACAACATATTGCAACCAATGCAAAGTTGAAAAGCTTGAAATTAAATGTACACATGATCTTGAAAACCTTTTTTCCCCTTTCTTTTTATGTCTAGGCTTTCAATCAGTCTTCACACACTTGTTTAAATTACTGCCATATGCATCACCTGCTGTTAAAATATATGAACAGTTACAGCTTTTATCTGAAAAATGGATTTTCAGAGAGTGTCTGGACAAATGTACATCACACAATGTGTGAACTGAATTTCAAAGATCACAAAAGAGGAATGAACTGTGTGTGCTTCAAAGTTCACATTTTTTGGGCTGCAGAGGACCAGGTGGATATCACAGATAAACCGTGCATGGGAACTGGGGCCTGGTTTATGCCAGCTAACTTTACTGAAACATATGAGTCTAATCTGTCAAGGCTCACTATGTTTTTACCTGGTGTGAAACTATCTGGGCCAGCAGTCAAAGCTCTCATCGGTACCTTCCCCAGGCAGACAGATGACTGGCCCATACCTTCCTTGGTATGTGTGTGTACTAAGTGCACTATGCGTTGCAAGCTTATACAGTCGCTCCACAGATCTGTGTGTATGATCTCCCTCGTGAATGGAAATGGTGATAGCTGCACTTATAATCCCCGTGCTGAGCTTTATCAGGTACAGATTTCTGTTTCATGAATGTTGTCTCTCCAATGAATCTATAATAGAAGAAAAAGAAGAAATAGAATATTTATACAAATAAATATATATATACTTTATTTTTTAATCAGCAGTTCATATGGCGATGTCAACTGGAGAAACAGAGAGATTTAAACCAAATGGCTAAAAGCTGCTTCAGATCAAATATGCTCACCTGCACATGTGACATGTGGAAGCATAAAGGTGACCTCTGATTTAGTGATTTTGGTTTGCCTATGATGTGTTACTACTATATTTAAGGAGCACATATGCAATAATTAATATTGTTTAATTGGTATGGTATTATAACAACTTGATGTGCTTTCATTTCATTTGTACTTGTAGAAATCAGTCCACTACAATGGCAGATTTGCACTCAACTATTCAGCAGAGGCCTGTTTCACCAGTGGATTTTGAGATTGCTGCTAATCACCGTTTCTCTGTTTTTAATTGGTCAGACTGCAGTTGTGACATATATGAGGCATACTCAAAGATATGTTTTTACCCAAAGAGTCAGGAATTCAAATCTACGTTTCATGCTGCTCATCTCATGGAGCTCTTTCAGTCCGCTTACTGTTGCTGGACAGTCGACTGGTTGTACCTGCAAACTTCACCACACAGCATTTGGGATCACGTTTGTCCTCTGTATCTCCTGTGTTCTAGGGAAAACACTAGTGGTGTTAATGGCCTTCAAGGCTACAATTCCAGGCAGTAATGTTATGAAATGGTTTGCCCGATTGCCACATAGACTCAGTGTTCCTGCCTTTACTGTGACACAGATCTTTCTCTTTGTGTTTTGGTTTTTAATATATTCCCCTTCATTTACCTTGAGTATGAACTGTTACCAAGAAAAGATGACCCTAGAATATGATATGCTCTCTGCAGTTGGTTTCTGTCCTAGATTGGATCACTTGGTGCTCAGCTTTATTCTGACATTTCTTGTATGTAACCTGCCATTTACTATGGCCTGTTACTCAGTGTTGAACATCCATGTAATTATGGGTGTGGCAACAAGAATATCGCTCAGAGCATTATTAAGATAAAGCCAGCCTGGTTGCAGGTAGAATGCAAATATATATGTATATTGAAACTAACCTTTACACTTTATATATATATATAACACGTTGCTCATTTCTTAGATACAAATGTTTAAATTTGAGTGTCAAAAAGTAAAAAAGTGAACAACATTTTTTTTTTCTTTCAAAAAAGCCATCCTAAACAATTGATGTCATGCTTTTCATTGGAGTGTTTTTAAAAATGATCTAATACTACAACATTGCCACTGCATTTTTGAACTACTCAGCTGAAAAAAAAAAAAAAGTATGTATTTTACAAACATGGACCCATATTATAGCAGTCCCCCCTCTGACCCCTAGAAGTCTGTTGCTATCCGCACCTCTACAATCCATCGATAAAACAATATCAAGACAGCCATATGTGCAATAACTCTGGGCAATTGTTTGTTTACTCTTTACACGTTTGTTTACTGTTCAAGCTGATCTACTGCACATGCGTTGAACACGTCCGCTGAGCGGACCACCAGCATACACTTTCAGTAGTATAAATTAGTGCTGTCAATCGATTAAAAACAATTTACTAATTAATCACACATTTTTCTGAAATTGATTGTGATTAATCATGATTAATCCCACCTAACATTAAAGTTTTTAAATATACTTTTATGTTGCAATAATTTCACATTCAATCTTAAAATTAATGTACAAACAACATAAATACAGTATATTTTTTTATATTTGTTTAATGGCATCTTTTTGAATGGGGTGAGTTTAATGGCTATGGAGTGGGGTATCATTTGTCCGTGTTTTACTCCGTCTCGAATCGCGCTCGCAGAAAGCATGGAAAGACTGTACGACATTCACATTACATGATTTGACTGATTTTTACGTAGAAAGGGCGACAGCGCACCACATTAAAATAAATGATCTTTCATGTTTTCATAACCACTGGCCAAATTCAAAAAAGACATGTTCTCTGTGTGTGCAATTGAAGAGCACGTGCTGCGAGCACAGTACCGTTTGACCAGTACCTGGCGCGATTGACAGTCAACACGTGGCTTTTTGACTAGGTTTAAAACAGGGAAAAGTGCACTTTTAGATAAACAAGGCAACATATAATGTAATTAGATAAACAAGGCAACATATACACTTGTGGTGGTAGAAAAACAACGTATTTTAAGACCTGCGGGATTGCTTGTAATAAAGATTTCAATGCAAAAAAATTAATAAATAAAAAAGGCACGATAGTCGTTTGTTTATGCCAGTTGTGAGTTTTAATTTAAAATGTTTGTGATAGCCTACTTTTAACGTAAGAAAAGTAGGCTATATGCTGTTTAAATGTGTTGCCACTTGCTTGACCAACTTATTATACAAACCTAGAAGTCAAATGCATGAATAATACGTTGTTTATATTTATTGAGTTTAAACTAATGTCTATGAAAGATTGTTACTGTACTGTGATAAAAGAGGATCACAATGCTGAAAAAGCTTTTTTCAGTAACAACGTTTGGATTTGAAATCAAAATAATGGATAAATGTTGTGTTTGTGGTGTAAACAGCCGTGGATCAGGAGTGGACTGCAAACGCGTCCTGTGTGAAAGCACAACGAGTCCATGCTGCTTCTGCACCGCATACGTGACACACATGGACCGCATACGCACTGCAGACGGAATATGTGTGAAACAGGCGTTAAACTGAAAAAAAATAATAATCGCTTGCGTTAACACGCTAATTTTGACACCACTAGCTGTCCGCAGCTGTCCGTGTACGCGTTCGAAATGGAATAATCGTCTTTACCTTGATTACAGTCGTCATCCTTTAAAACTTTATCCAGCTGAGAGCTGTAGTTTGCTATCATATGCAGCAGTGGGATGTTTTGAGCCACCGTTCAGTCTGTATTTCACACAGTGCCATAAGAAATGCTGGAGGATCACTGAGCCCCCCTAGTGGGACGCCCCCCAGTTGAGAGCCACTGTATTACAGCCTAGTGTTTACTGTATGTTTAAGTTAATATAAACATATGCGTATAATCTGTGGGGATTTATTTATTATTATTATTATTATTATTATTAATAATAATTCTGTGAATATCTTGTTCAATCATGAAACTATTTGGCACAGGCTAAGTTCTTAATGCAATCTGCAAACAATTACATCATCACACTTAGCACAAGCTGACCCAGATAGCAAAATTCCAGGACCAGATCTGGCCCATACCGCGTGGAATGATGACACTTGCTCCCCGGTCCGCTCCTGTTTGTCAGATTTGGTCCACAAGCAAGCCAAAGGAAGGCCCAGTGTCAGCCATGAATAAACCAAATAATGCAAATAAAGCAGAACTGGCCCAAATCTGGGCCACATTGATTTGAATTCTGGCCCAGATCCAAGACCTTGCTCTGGCCCACATACTGTGTAGAATGAAGACACTTGGGCAGTCCGCTCCTGTTTGCCAAATTTGTGCCACAAGCAAGCCATAGGAAGGCCGCATGACAGCCATGAAAATAAATAAATAAAATAAACCAGAACTGGCCCAAATCTGGGCCACATTTATTTTAATTCTGGCCCAGATGCGGGCACAGATCTAACACCTTGCTCTGGCCCACATACTATGTAGAATGATGGCATTTGGGTGGTACACGCCTGTTTGCCAACTTTGGGCCACAAGCAAGCCATAGGAAGGCTGCATGTCAGTCATTGACAATAAATAAATAAATAAATACAATAAATAAATGAATACAATAAATAAATAAATACAATAAAGCAGAACTGGCCCAAATCTGGGCCACATTTATTTTAAATCTGGCCTAGATCCAACACTTTGCTCCAGTCCACATTCCATGTGGAATAATGGCATTTGGGCAGTCTGGTCCTGTTTGCCAGATTTGGGCCTCAATTTTTTTTACAGGAAAATACAACAAAGTGTATCGTTTACATGTAGCGCATCAATTCTGCATGTTATGTAAGACTCTCGCTCGCTCTCGCTCTTTGCGTGTGTGAGAGAAAGCGACGGCGAGTCGTGCGCCTTCACACTAGAGTTTACGTTACGCCAAATACACAAACACAGGTGCGCTGCGCATCCATTCAAATGAACTGAAAAATATCACAGATCGCTTGACGGAGAGTGAAACTCTGAAGCGCTCAGTCAGTGTTCTGTGAGTGAAAATATATCTGTGCTAATCATATACTCAGCCTCCAACTCACACACTGGCGAGTAAAATCTGAGAATTTATTAGCCATTGGCTAATATTAGACATAATTTAGTCGCCCAGAGTGAAGATTTAGTCGCATATGCGAGTGATTTACTCGCAATGTAGAGGGTTGACATTACTATATTACCGAGCACAATGTAGGCCTATTGTGAATTGTTTTGTCACCATGGTTGCCTGTTTGTTTAAAACCTTTTCTGTGGGACTGAGCCATAATACATGTTAACGAGTTAATAGATGATTCCCCTAAAAATAAAAATGGCATCATATACTCACCTTTATGTCACCCATATGGCTTTCTTTCTTCATTGGTATACAGAAATGTAAATAATGTTAGTGTCAGTCAGCTATTCAGATATTTTTTCCCCACAGAAGAAATTCATAATGGTTTAGAATGACACGAGGAAGGATAAGCTGCAACCCCTGCTAAAATCTTCTTTTTTTTTTCATAAGAGCTTGCATGTCAATACATTATAAATTTTTAAAGTAACCTTCAGGTTCAGTGTAGGCAAACTAATTTGCATTGTTATTACATTGTGTGGTGTGTATTTTCTGAAAACATGTCTTACATCCAATCTGTGGAGACGTGCTGATATCGCGTTTGGTCTCGTTCTGTATTGCGTATCTTGTCAGTGTCTGGCTTGCTTGGCCATTTGTTGTGAAAAAAATAAGGAAAGTGTGTTCAAGCGCCAGCAGAAAACAGTGTAAAGAAATACTCTTGTGTGGAGACGTGCTGATATCGCGTTTGGTCATTTGTTGTGAAAAAATAAGGAAAGTGTGTCCATATGAATAAATTTAGTATTTTGTTAGACGGGTATAAAAAAGCTTAGTTCCCTTTCAAGGGAAATTCGAACTGCGTCCTCTAGGGGTCGCTATGGGGAACGCCT
>NW_015632731.1:280929-287524 GCF_001515625.1 Sinocyclocheilus rhinocerous
TCGTATTCCCATAGGTTGATGGGGATCAGCTGAGAGTCAGCTGATGCGAGCTTGACTAACGTGACCTGCCAGAACTGACGTTTCTATATATATATGTATATATATGTATTTAATGTGCTGGAGGTTATGTGTGTATAATCCTTCTGTGAGATTTCTTTGCAGCGTTTTCCGGGACCTGTGGGCAGGCAATGAGTCCAAACACAAACATCAGTCCAATCAGGCGTCAGAACAAAAGGGGCACAAATACCGTGAGTCAAGAAGTCAGGCAGAATCATACACAAGGAATCAATCAGGAACAGAGGAACAATAACGCTTGGTAAGGCAGATGAACTGGCAATACTTTGCGATCAGCACATCGACTGGTCTCAGTTTATATGAGAGTCAAACAGGAAATGGAAGTAGAGGAAGCAGAGGGAGTGGAGCACGGTCAGTACTTGGGCGAGGGCTCCCTCTGCTGGCTTGGCGTTACATAATACTACAATTGATTGCTTCTGTTGTCCTTATTTGTAAGTTGCTTTGGATAAAAGCATCTGCTAAATGACTAAATAAATAAAAATAAATAAATAAATCTAGATTTGAGATGTAGAACCATGTAATTGCCTTTTGGAGAGTTATTGAACCTGCTTCCCACATGGTTCGTGTGACCAGAGCAAGGACAGCTACAACGAGGAGTGAAGTTGGAATAACAAGCAATGCGATGGTAAATATTGATATTATATTGTTTGTGACAGAGAAAGAAAATGTTTTATTAATTTATATATTTTGATGCACACATTACATGCTGTTATCATAATTATTTAAAATGTATTTTGACAGTGTCGGTCTCTACAGCACTTCGATGGTTTCCTCCTCTTCATGGTCAACCTTTCAGTCAAGTCTTCCACAGAGAGATCTGGCCTTACACAAAACACTTGGGATGGATTAATTTGGTTTTATTTGTACAGACTAGAATATAAAATGTAAATATATACAACTTTAATACAGCTTCTTGCTCACCAGTGTAATCTAAACATGTAAATCTAAACAGTAAATTTTAGAAGCTTTGATTCAGTGTAATAGTTATGTAAAATACAAATACTAATAACTGTGATAGTGTAATGGTATGTTTTTTTTTTTAACACTTCTGCCACTTGGAGGACTGATAGGTCAGGCAGATCGCTGGTAACACCACTGTAAAGTGTTCTCCTGAGATGGAAATCAAAGGTATAGTGTAAATTGACCATTAAAAAATACAAATCTTCCACCACTGTCATTACATGTTGCATACATTATGAACGGAGCCATATCCAATATTATTGTGTTTTTGTCTTTTTTTCTGCTAGGGCTAATCATGTAGGCATGTTATACATTATGAATACAGCAAGATATGAAAAGATGATGTAACAATATTAGACAGTCTACTCCTACCTTAACCACTCAGCGAGTTTCTTCTCTTGCAAACAGGACCACCGTCCCACTGACAAGACCTGACTTGACTGTCTAGGCATACCAATGGGGCATGTTAATATTAATCAAAGTTCATTAATTATGTCATTCATTAAAGAATTTGATAATTCTCTTACTTACCACTTACCATTGTTCTAGGTTTGTGCCAACTCTGCTCCATTCAGTGCACAGTGCTACAACAGTATGGATGGGAGTCATTTAAAACAATCTGTCAAGATAATTATATTAGGTTACATATTGAATTGATTTCAGATACATTTTAAATTACTTTGTTGCATTTTAAATTGTTACATTGTAAAAACAAAAACAAAGCAGCTCATTAGAATATCATTAAAAATAATTCCCGCTTACAGAAATTTGAATGGTTGGGGGGTGGGGAGGGGCGAGGTTGTGGTTAGAACGCTTGGTTGAGTGAGTGCATCAGACGAGACGATGAAGCAGAAGTGCTGCCATAGTTGCCAAGTCCGCGTATTATACGCGACTATGGGCTTCTTTTTTTGTAAAGTTGCGTGAAAAAATCCCAGGTCACGGGTTGCGGTTTTTTGGGCTTATTTTAAAAAAATGTGGTTGCTTGTTAGGGAAATCTGACAAGCAACTTCATTTCTTTATTTATGTTCGCTGTATTCTCCAATGCATTGAATGACACTCTGTCTGCTCGCAGTTAATAGCCAACCAGTGCAATAATATAAGTGCTGCAGCGTAATTTGCCAAATATTCCGCCCCCTCATTGGAGAAAATCACGTTCAAAAAGAAAGCGTGTGCCGTGACGCTGTAATCCAAGTGATGACAGAAGTAGACGTAGAGGAGTGGGATGACTTTCTTTTAGCCTATTTTTTAATTTTTATAATGGTTTTGTAATGTATTAATTATCACGGGCTGTAATAAAAAACAAGTAGTTCTATACTAATACTAAGAGTAAATATGGTTCGAATAGCCTATATTTTAGTAGGCTATAAATATGTGGCTATGTTACAGCTCCCCTTTGAAGCTCTTGTGTTTTTCTCGTTTTCCATCTCTCCAATCCTATTCTGTACACAGGTGATTGGAGATTAATTGTGTTCCCATTTTTGTTGCAGTTTGCTGATTTTTGTAAAATAGCTTCTGTTTTTGCTTTTCAGATAAAAGAGTGGTTTCAGTTTAATATGTTGCAGGCTCATTTATTGGTAATAAATAATTTGTTCGCCAATGACAATGCACTGGGGCAGCTAACCAATCACAACACATTTTGTTTTTCGGAAGGCGGACCTTCATCAAAGCAGGAACTAATCGAGCCGTTTGTGCCAGGCTGGGGAGAAAGGTATTGTAATAATGTAAATTATGTGAAAAATCACCAAGCATGAGACCATGTTCTAGTACACCCACAAAACAAAATCAAGACTTTGTAAAAGAGCATAATAGGACCCCTTAAATTCTTAAATCACCGTTATAAAAGATGGCCATAATACCAATATTGGAAGAATACTAAAATCCAACAGTAAAAAAAAAAAAAAAAAGATAACTCTTGCTTTTGTAGGAAATAAAGATGACCAAATAAATTGCCCATCATTTGTGTTTATGTAACAGCTTTGGTGGTGGTTACAGCATATATCTCGGACTACACTGCCATATGGCATCCTTCCATTCCATATCGGTTTTTATTTTCAGAAGGTGCGATGGGAATATGCGTGTCATCAATGCTTCCAACTACACTGGAAATTCTAAAGGAAATTCTAATTATTGGGATACTTCCAGAGGTAGCCGCAAGATGTTATCAAGTGAACGTCATCGAGGCACTCCTTCGTTACCGCTCTGCATACAGCGGCCTTGCTAACGTGCTCTGCACCCCCGATAAAGAAAACTACCAAGTAAATATGCATGTGGATATGACAAAAAATAAATAAAAAAGCCTCCTCATCTACATGTGGTGGGGGTACGAGCGCATAAAGGGATTTTTGTGTTAAGTACAATAAGAATTGAACAAGATAGTCTCACTCCGACTACGCCACTATGGGAATTTCACCCAAAGAATTAGAATAAATCACCTACAGAGGCATACACAGATTCGTATCACCAATTAGAGTCAGAGACATGAGTAATATTACAAATATGAACTCTTTGACAAATCTTGAATAAAAACAATGTTAAAATACTGAAACACTTCCAGCCCAATGGTCCACCAAGTTTTAAAACAAGTCGAGGACCAGGGACTAGAGCTTACCAGTAGAGGCGGATAATCAGACCACACCACCCACAGGTGAATCACTGCACTTCACTGTGTGTACACACACACACACACACACACTCACTGACAAATATTAAGACAAGTCACAACACACGGTGAGGTGGTCACTGCACACTGTGAGGAAGATACCACCACCTAAAATAAAGTCAGTCCTCTGCCCCTGGTGCTCAGGCCCTGCCAAGACAAAGAAGATACACATCAATTAAACTGTCACTTTGGGAGCTGGGTTGGTTTATGAGCTCAATCAGCCAGTCAAAAAAAAAAATAATAATAATTTGCAACCAATGAATCACAAATAAATAATTGCTTGAAACAAAACCACAATTCCAGCAAAATACAAATATATAAGTATATAAAAGAAAATCAATAATGGGAAACAAAATACGAACTTTATAAACTAACTACATAAAATCACGAAAACAAATCTAATGCACCTGGAGAGAGCAAGTAAAAACAAGCTAGAAAGGGAAGGAAAAAAAAAAAATTTGAAAACAAAATAATTCAAACTTCAGAAACAAAAATATAATACAACTGAAAAGAGCAAACAAAACCAATATAAACAGCCAAAGAAGGAAAAAAAAAAATAATAATTTGGAAACAGGACAGCACTGCAGCCGTAACGAATGCCGAGCACCCCGACTGAAATGCAGTTACAGGCCATCACCAAACCTACAAACAAAGCGAGACTGTTACTCTGCTAGATTTATTCTCTCCCATCCTAATGTATGCAGAAACAAATACCTACCGATCGTCGAGGGGATTAATGTTTTATCAAGAGCCAACAAAACCGTAGCTTTTCCGGCCAAGGCCAGTGCAGAAAACGGCGATCCAACAACTGCGTCAGGTTCTCACAGCTGAGAAAGGGAGCGTGTTAGCAACGTTCTCAATTCAACCAGTGTTTCTAGAATGCGTGCATCACTTTACTAAAACAGTTAATGAGAAATTAACAAAGCATCCTCCCTACCTTCTCCAGTATCTATACCCGGTTTGTATGAACAGTAATAAACAACACGGCAGTAGAACTCGTAGAGTCACGACAGAAGCACTCTCCAAACAAATCGGTGTCTTTAAAACATACATTAGACAGAGAATGCACCTCTCATAACCAAACACATGCCATAACCTACAAAACAACTATCAGCATGTTCTCCTTACCGTATCCAGTACTCTCATCCGATTCCGGGAAGTGACGGAAGCGTGTTAACGACGCAGCAGTTCACCAAGTGACGCATCTCAGGTAGCTCATGTTTTTATAGCCCAGGGAATCTGGCAATAGGCCAAAACAGCAGACAACAATGACGCAACAACAACAAAAAAAGCCCCTCCTGCCACAATCAGTATAAAAGGACATGCCATTTTTGTCACGTTGACGGTGTCTGGTGTTTGACGGGGGGAGGTGGGGGAAACAAAAAAATATCTTGTTAACGTTTGCATTAAGATTATTTTTCTTACCCCATGGCGGATAATTTTACTTGTTTTAAGTAAAATGCACTTAAATGCACTTGTTTCCCCCCAGGAAACAAGAATAAACATCTTAGGCTATATCATTTTTCTTATATAGAAAATGCATCATGATTTAAGAATTTTTAGATATTTGTACTTGAAATAAGACAGAAATACTCAGTAAGAAAAGCATTTTTGCAGCGTGAATGAATGAATGAGGTAGCCTATTTAAACATCGCTTACACTTTAAAAAGGGGGAGGAGACCGTAAGAAACTCTGGGTTTACCGAAGAAAACCTGCTCCAGACCAGGTTAGGTTCACAGAATAAGTTACTATGGTAACTTACAACATCCAAATCAGAAGTGGCCCTCATCTGTTTTATAATATATGGGGCATATTTGCCGTGTCAAATGTGGGAAAAGTTAGGCTTACACACTGATTAGCCAATACTGTGCCGTATATTTGCCAAAAGTTGCCCAAATTGTTATTAATTATTTTGACAATAATTGTCATTTTATATGCGGGCCACTTTAGGCTCACAGCCAAATTAACCAGTGCTCACTGTGCCATATCTTTGCCAAAACTGTCCCAGATATGTTTTAGGATAACTGGGCCACATTTGTGGCATCATATAAAGGCCATATAAATTACCATGCCATATCTTTGCCAAAACTGGCCCACCCATAGGAAACATTTATTGCTCAGTGGTTGATTTTCCTAAGCTCAGGAGACTTAGATGACATTCTCATGTAACTCTTATTTTAGTATCAACAGCATTTCGGATGTTTCTAGAGTCAAAACTGAGAATGTGGTGGAAGAAACATAGGATATATCTTTATAGTCTTGCTGCAATCTCTATCAAGACTCCATTATATGAATATTTTATTGCTCAGTGGTGCTCATTCTAACCTCAGGAGACTTAGTTGTGATTCTCATGTATTTCTCATTTTAGTCTCAACGGTGTCTCTCCTAAAAATCCTTAGGATAAATAAAAGTAGACACAACTGAGAAATGAGAAAGTTCTGAAAGAAAGGAACCCAAAATGACAATGGGAGATATCTTTATTGTCTTGCTGTAATCTCTTGCAAGCTTTTACTACTCAGAGGTTGCTTTTTTGATTGCAATGGTTATTTTTCAACTTTAATGGTCAGGACAGCAGGAGCATGGACAGGAAACAATTGGACAGGTGAGAATTGAACAGGTGCAGGAAAGTACCTTTAGCTGGGATTCAAACCCCGCTGCCCGAGGTGCAGTTGTGCCTTCACGTCGATGTGCTGCCCACAAGGCTATGGCTCTGACAGAGGTTTCTCTACACTCAGAGTACTAAGGGGTGATTCTCTTTTATGTCTCATTGAGACATCAGCTTTGTCTTAAGATGTTAGATTGAAATGGTGTGGACAAATGACATGGAAGCTAACCAGAGGGACGAAAAATAAAATGAAAAAAAGAGATCTCTTTAACATTTCAAATATTTCTCCTAGACAG
>NW_015632731.1:287557-307574 GCF_001515625.1 Sinocyclocheilus rhinocerous
TTTTCTAATCTAAAGACTCCAGTGGTCTCATATTTGTCTCCTCCAATGTTTCAAACAAAGATCTCAACAACTTCACACACTGTGCTCAGATTTTTCTCTTTAGCTAGAGACGCTGGATCTCTCACATGCGACTTCTCAAAAGTTTAGAAGAGATCTCAACAACATCACACACTGTGCTCAGATTTTTCTCTTTAGCTAGAGACGCTGGATCTCTCACATGCGACTTCTCAAAA
The DNA here is from genome assembly GCF_001515625.1 of Sinocyclocheilus rhinocerous. NCBI lineage: Eukaryota > Metazoa > Chordata > Actinopteri > Cypriniformes > Cyprinidae > Sinocyclocheilus > Sinocyclocheilus rhinocerous. The sequence goes on from NW_015632731.1 coordinate 287,791, forward strand.
GTTTAGAAGAGATCTCAACAACATCACACACTGTGCTCAGATTTTTCTCTTTAGCTAGAGACGCTGGATCTCTCACATGCGACTTCTCAAAAGTTTAGAAGAGATCTCAACAACTTTACACACTGGAGAACTAGCTCCACTGGAGCTAGGAGAAATGTCTGAGCACAGTGTGTGATGTTGTTGAGATCTCTTCTAAAGCAAGGAGACCATGGTGAGAGTGTTAGAGTTTTTGTCTCAGGAGACATGTTTGAGAAGCAGGAGCCTCAAGCAAAAATCTCAATTCAATCTTAAAGTAACTTAATTTCTGTCTTGGAGAAATATTTGAGATGTTAAAGAGATCTCACTTTTGATTTTTCTGTCCTATGGGCAGATACGGTTTTGGATAATGTCTCAGGTTACGTATGTAACCATGGTTCCCTGAGTAGGGAACGAGACACTGCGTCCTCTAGGGGTCGCTATGGGGAACACCTCATCGTGACCCGTGTCTGAAGCATACATTGCAAAAACACCAAGAACACGTTGGCTGGCGACAGCCCATGACGTCACTACCGGTGCGACTATAGTATAAATAGGCGCCGGGAGAACACATCATCCACTTCTTCATCTGAAGCTTGCGTTCGAAGCATGGCAAGAAACCTAGAGGACGCAGTGTCTCATTCCCTACTCAGGGAACCATGGTTACATACGTAACCTGAGACGTTATCCAAAACCGTATCTGCCCATAGGACAGAAAAATCAAAAGTGAGATCTCTTTAACATCTCAAATATTTCTCCAAGACAGAAATTAAGTTACTTTAAGATCGAATTGAGATTTTTGCTTGAGTCTCCTACTTCTCAAACATGTCTCCTGAGACAAAAACTCTAACACTCTCACCATGGTCTCCTTGCTTTAGAAGAGATCTCAACAACATCACACACTGTGCTCAGTGGCACCTGCTGAATACGTCATCCTCTTTGCTGTCTTCAGGAGCCATCTGTTTGAAGTGCGTGTGAGAGATCAAAGCAGGTGGGCGGTGTGAGAAGTGTGTGCCTCCGTTCCAGAGGTTTCTGGCACTTGAGGACGCGCATGATCTATCTGTCATCTGTTGAGTTGAGATCCCGCGGATAGCGCTAGAGTCGAGCAGCGCCTTAGGGAATGTGTGCCTCCGTGTTTGGATTCTAACACTCGAGGGCATTTTCTGCTTTTGCATTTGTCTCGGTGAAGAGCACGCGCGTTCAGAGTTACGCGCTCATTTTGATGAGTCACGATGTCTAGGATCCGCTCGCGTTTGTTCCTTTTCCCGAGGGATACGGAACAGAGCGTTTGTGTCTCGCGGCCTGGTTTCGCCGTTGCCGCGGCACAGTTTATCTCAACTCGTGGTCATCGCTTTGATCTGCGGCATCTGCACTCCCTCTCTATACGGGTTGTCAGATGCCGCAGATATTGTTGGTTTGTTATGGCGGTGAAGTGTGAGCACGCAGTCGTTTCAGCCCTGATCCTGCAAGATCGTGGGCGGAGCTATATTCAGCTCGGCTGTGCCTCTCTAATATGCATGTTATTGTGTGTGGAGAACCTCGCTGGGCATGAATATATTTAAATATTCTGTGGGGAGAGGCTTGCAAGTTTTCTCTCCCAGGGTTTTCAGCACCTAGAGTGCTTATGGGGAATATATTTTTGCTCTGGAATATGGCGAGTCTGAGGGCAGCTATATTATAGCCTAGATTTGAATAACTGGGTTGGGTTCCCCTTGGCACAAGTTCTCGAGTAACAGCTGAAGTCTTTGTTTAGGAATCTGCTATTCGAGGATAGCTGTGTTCCAGCACGGAGACCGCTTCCCTTTTTGGGGTTTTGTAGATTGTGGTCTCTGTGAGCCCCTTGCCTGGACTGTGCTGTCTCCCCTTTGGGGTTTTAAATAGATGGCCCATTTCCATGGCCTGGGCAATCTTCAGCCTTATCTGAGAGAACTGCTATTCGAGGATCGCTGTGTCCAGCCCTCTAGTGCTATGGCTACTGCTTACATCAGGCTTGATCTTGGACTATGATGTTTGTGTTCGCTCTTTAGCGAATCATTTACTGATGATCTGGATCTCCCTCTTGTGAGAGCTTGGTCAATAGCAAGTGCTTTGCTAGCCTACTGTGGGACTGACACGGATTGGGGACCTCCTTGATATAACTTTCTGAGGGTGGTTGTATTCCAGCCATTGTTCTTGGCAGAAGGGGTTTATTTGAATGCAGCTATCTGTCACTAGCTGTGCTCTACTGCAATTGCAGTGAACCCTCACATGGAGTAGGCCTGTTTTCCTAGAGCCTCGCTATCTGAGGATAGTTATGTGCTAGCTCACCTAGACAGTGCTATCTCCCCTGCTAGGGTAGTAAGTAGATAGCCCACTCTATGTGGTCTGGGCAGCTCTGTAGAAAGACTATCTGGGCTCTGATGCGGATTTGGGACCACCTTAGTATAGCCATCTGAGGGTGGTAATATTCCAGCCATTGGTATAGCAGATTGGGTTTACCTGAATACAGCTATCTGTGGCTAGCTGTGTTCCATTATGGTTGAGGTGAGTCCTCCTATGGAGTGGTCCCTTTTTCCTAGAGCCTAGCTATCTGAGGATAGCTATGTGCTAGCTCAGTGATCGCTCCCCTGCTTAGGGTTTTAAGTAGTGGTCTTTTGAGCCTTACCTAGACAGTGATGTCTCCCCTCTTTGGGTTGTAAGTAGACAGCCCACTCTTTGTGGTCTGGGTAGTTTTAGTTGAGTCCCCCTTCTGGTAGCCCTTCCTAGGTACATAGCTATCGGAGAATATCTATGTGCTAGCTCAGTGACTGCTCCCTTCTTAGGGTCCTTAAGTAGCGGACTTGGGGTTTTTAAGTAGTGGTCTTTTGGGCCTTACCTAGACAGTGCTGTCTCCCCTCTTTGGGTTGTAAGTAGACAGCCCACTATTTGTGGTCTGGGTAGTTTCAGTCGGTCCCCCCCCCTTTTTTTTGGTAGTCCTTCCTAAGTACATAGCTATCTGAGGATATCTGTGTGCTAGCTCAGTGACTGCTCCCCTTTCTAGGGTCTTTAAGTAGTGGTCTCCTTGAGCCCTCGCCTAGACAGTGCTATCTCCCCTGCTAGGGAAGTAAGTAGATAGCCCCCTCTATGTTGTCTGGGCAGCCTTATAGGAGGATTTACCTGGTTATTCTGGTCCGCTAGCCTACATAAGACCTTAGGGACATAGCTATCTGAGGATAGCTGTGTACTAGCTCAGCAGCTACTCTCTTTACCTGGGATTTAAAGGGGTCATATGATGTTGCTAAAAAGAACATTATTTTGTGTATTTGGTGTAATGAAATGTGTTTATGCGGTTTAAGGTTAAAAAAACACATTATTTTCCACATACTGTACATTATTGTTTCTCCTCTATGCCCCGCCTTTCTGAAACGCGTCGATTTTTACAACAAGGTAAATAACTCCTTTTTTGATTGTTTGTTGGTTGTTTTTTTTTACAACTTATTATCCCTTTTATCGGAACTGATTTCCCACTGTGAGGATATTTAAATGATCCACAGTGATACATATAATTAGATCGATTGCATGCACCACAATAATAATTGCCTTCTGAAATAGATGTCATTGACTACGTTTACATGTGCACAAATAATGCAATTATTTCCAATAATTACAGTAATTGCAGTAAGATGTTTACATGACACAAGCAAACCTCTTCCCTCCAGTTTACAGTTTACATTATTATGATTATTGGCTAAGAAGTGTGGTTATTTTATTGCCATTATTCACATACCCCACAGAACAAATGATAATCTCACATAGGTTTGTTACTGACTACTGGCCACTCACATCAACTGCAAAACATGACTACAGATGTAGGCCTATTGGGAGATTATTTGGTGCCGTGATGAATATCGCAATCTCACAAAGTTCCATTATAACCAGTTAATATCTCTACACTACACAATAAATCTATTATTTACATCATGTCTACTCTTTGTTTGTTAAAATGAGAGGATTTGCCAGCTTTTTCAGCTTGGTAACTCTGCACTGAACAAAATCTCCAGTGTTTTGAGCAGTGAGGGGATGCTTGAACTTAAACCCCTCTGATTGGCCATTGTGTTGAAGAAACCAGCAGATGTATGTGATTGGCTACATTGCTTAATGCTGCAGAAACATGTTCTAAATAGAAATAGTTGAAGCTCTCCTGAGTGCAAAGCTCTGAAATGTTTTAAATCTGCTTCGATAATATCCTATTCTTACAGCCTCAACTGAGGGTTCTCTTGCTTCCGTTGGCTTGCTCAGCACCATCTAGCACCTCTGGAGAACTGGGCCTGCTTCAGAATAATATCACGGAGTTCATTCGTGAAGTTGTATGAACAAGACACAGTATCTGTGTACAATACGTGGCTCAAGCCTCCGTTACTAGCTCTAAAATAAAGACTTAAAATTTGGGGGTGGGGGTGGTGGAGAGATCACTTTAACCCACAAACTAAAAAACAACCTGTGGCAACAGTGCAAAAGTAGCCCAATTCCACAGTAAAACCGCGGACTTCGCAACCCTGTGGTGAAGTGATATTTGTAATGCGGTCAAGACCTGCCTGGAACTACTTTACCTGTGCGTTTCCCTGAAAATAATTGCAACCTTAGAATGTTCCTTATCCAAGTGCCGGCCCTACCTAATAAGTGAAATATGTGTTTGCAGAGGGCCCCGTGGCCACCAGGTTGCCCAGTGTCAGGGTTCAGACAGTAGAACATAGAATGTAGAAGGTACCAAAGTATCAAAGCTCGCTTTGTCAGATTTCTCAACAGCTTTTCCCCCAAGCTGTGAGGGCCCTTAACTCCAATCTCCCTGTCCCCCTCTGAAACATCATGCACAACCCTACCTCCTGAAACCATGAACACATGAAAATTGTTGACAATATATTTATGTGCAATTCTGAGTGTGCTACACACAGGTGAGTGGGCCATAAAAAACACCTGTAGTTACACTCTTTTCTCTGTATGTGCACTAGACAGTTTTATACACACTCCCTGCTACAAAGACCCAATTTGATAATATATGTTTACTTGTGCATTGCACTACAAATCATATTGCACTCTGCACTGCTTCCCCTAAAATATCTCTTTTGCACAATTGAATGTACAGTATTTAAGTAAAGTGCTTGTACATTCTCAGATTGTGTGTTTATATAGCCAATTATTTATAGTATATGTATAGTCAGACCAACCCGATCTCATGAAAGTGCATATAAATAGTACGCCAAATAAAAACGAAAACTCGTGGTATTGATACGCAAAAATGGACTTTGGCATGTATATGCTACGCGATGGGTAGGTTTAGGGTTGTGGGGTAGATGTGTATCATATGTACGCGAAAACTGCGTATCATATGCACGCCAACAAATTTCGTATCATATGCACGCGAAAACTGCGTATTATATGCACGCCAAACACATGCGTACCATATGCACGCCAAAGTCCATTTTTGCGTATCAATTCCACGAGTTTTTGTTTTTATTTGGCGTACTATTTATACGCATTTTCATGAGACTGGCTCAGTCAGACAGTCAGCTGTTTTTTATAGATCTATAATTGTTTTTCTTATACTTCTATTGTTGTATGTGTCAGGGTTGGGGATGAAGGGATGAGGCGAGGACTCAATGGTGCAGGAGATAAGGGCTTCTTATTCAAATAATCAAAATAAACAACAAAAACTACCCTGTGGGGGAAAAACAGGCTGGCAAGGCTAACACGCAACTAATGAGAAAACTCATAAGCCGCGTGTTCAACAAGACAACAAGAAAAGCACGCGGTTGAACACAAACCGCGTGCTACACAATACACAACACACGTGGACAGAAGAGCACACGGCCGAGCGAACTCGAGACCGCACGCTCACACAACCAGACAGAACATGGAGCGCGAGTGTCCGGACCCCGAGGTAACAAGATGGGTGGGGTCAAGACCATTGACATGACAGCACATGGCACACAGGAAACAAAGACAAAAGCCATGTGCTCACACAAACAAACACAAGCACAAGCACATGGCCAGCAAAATAATCACAAGCCATGTGCTTGAACAAAACAAGACACGAACACGCAACTAATGAGAAAACTCATAAGCCGCGTGTTCACACAAGACAAGACAGCAAGCATGCGGCTGAACACAAACCGCGTGCTACACAAACATGAAAACAATGACATGACGGGAGTGTCAGGGCTCTGTCACAAAACCATGAATTACACTAGACCAAAGTGACAGAACCCTGACAGTATGTTTATATTTATGTTTAATTAGTATGTACCACCGTGGTCCTGCGAGACACGACATTTCATTCCATTATATGTCCACACATGTAGCAGAATGACAATAAAGCTTGACTTGACTTGACTTAATGCTTAGTAATAATAACTTTGATAAAGTTTGCGTGTGTCAGTCACATGTTAATATTTGGAAATGAAGAGGCAGCAATATCAATCTGGTGCAGAGAAGTGGAAAAAGCTGAAAGAAAGCAATATAAAGGTAAGTGATGCTAGGGCCTGCAAATATTTAATGGTTTTATAATACCAGTCCTAGGTACATAAGGTTCCATCCATTTCCATTTGTGAAAAAAAATAAATAAATAGTAAGTTGGCTATCCCAATAAACATAACCTAATAATAATAATGGAATTACACTAAACTGAAATTGTTGTTAACGTTACAAACCAACCAACAAACAAATAAACTTAAATTAGTGCATAAATATCTTACAAATAATCAACCACTTACGCTGACTATGTAATCACATTGTAAAGCTTCTACCTGTAATACACATACATTTACACAGTTGAATGATTTACAGGTATTACAATTACTAATATTACAATTATTTATTCTTACTTAATATAAGATTGCATGTAAAGGAAACAAACACCAACACATATAAACTGTTTAAAATAAGTGCACAATCACTATTCATTTTACAACATGAGAATTGTGTGCACTTATTGCTTAACAGCTCACTGGGGAAAACCTTCAGTAATAATGGGCCAGTGTTCACTATGGGTAGAAGAGCTCTATATAACAGAGCCAGCAGAACTCAGTCTTATCTTCTCTCAGCCACCTCTGAGCTATGGGAAGCTCTAATATTGTTCTAGTTTTCTCTCTGCTGTTCATGCACGCAGGCTCAACATGTCAGTTGCGTGGTAAATTTGAAATGCCTAATATTTTTAAAGCAGGGGAAATTATGATTGGAGGAATTTTTCCCATTTTTAATAAACAAGAAAATGTTATTGCCTCTTTTGAGAGAAAAATGCGAATGATTAATTGTACAGGGTAAGTGTAGAAGCATGCTTGTGATTCAAATAGGAAATTATTAAAGGATATTTTTTTGGGTGAAGTTATTGGCAAGATCCAGGCATGCATTGTTGTTCATGTCAAATTTTCTGTACAGATTTGACCTACGTGCCTTCCGTTGGACGCAAGTCATGATGTTTGCAATAGATGAGATAAACCAAGATGAGGGTTTGCTTCCTAACATTTCTTTGGGCTATAAAATAATGGATTCTTGTGCTTCCCCCACTAATGTTTTACGTGCGGCATTCACACTGGTGAGTGAGCAGAGGGAAGAGGAATCTACAACTCAGTGTCACCTTCCGCTTACAGCTCTTGTAGCTGAATCAGGCTCATCACAGTCCTTAGCTGTTGCCGGAACACTTGGACCATTCAGAGTGCCAATGGTAATGGTAACATTAATCAATCCTGCAGTGTAAATGCATTTAAGTATTCCTGATAATGTAATAAAGGCCATTTATAATTTGTGTTTTTTTTTTTTCATTTAATCTAGGTGAGTTACTTTTCAACATGTGCATGTCTGAGTGATAGAAGAAAATATCCATCATTTTTCCGTACACTTCCAAGTGACTACTACCAAGCAAAAGCCTTGGCCTCTCTTGTAAAACGATATGGATGGACTTGGGTTGGAGCTGTGCAGTCTGACAATGATTATGGAAAAAATGGGATTTCAGCCTTCTCAAAGGAAGTGGAAAAAATGGGAGTTTGCATTGCATTTGTAGGCACAATTTTAAGGACATATCCCCAAAGTAAAATCATTGAAGTGGTTGAATTAATAAAACAATCTACAGTAAAAGTGATCCTGGCATTTGTGCCAGAGGGAGATCTCTATCCTCTAATGAGAGAAACAGTGAAACAAAACATCACAGGAATCCAGTGGATTGCAAGTGAAGCCTGGGTAACTGCAGCAAGGCCCTCTACCCCTGAAATGTTCAAGTCTTTTGGAGGCACAGTTGGATTTGTGGTACGAAAGATGGCTATGCCCAAACTTGGAACTTACCTGAAAAACATCAGTCCTTACTTTCCTTTACAATCCACTTTTGTCAGTGACTTCTGGGAAACAATGGTTGGTTGTAAACCATGTCTTAATTGTGAACCCCTGCCATTTGCAAATGTTACACTCAACAGCCAAATGTGCACAGGAGAAGAAAAACTAAATTACACAGACAAATTCTTTGACGTAACACAAGTAAGAGTAACATATAATGTGTATCAAGCTGTGTATGCAATTGCACACGCTATTCACAAATTGTTGTTTTGCCAAAGAGATAAAAATAATGTTTTGAGACAGTGCCTAAATGTATCACAGATAACTCCAAAATTGGTGAGCAAGTTGGTTTATTTATTTATCAAAACATTTAAACATCATAAGTTGACAGTTTCATTAACTATATCATACTTAATTCCAAGGTCAGCGATCACTTACAGAGGGTGAATTTTGTAGATGAGTATGGAGAAAATGTGTTCTTTGATGAGAATGGAGACCCACCTGCATCATACGAGGTGATAAACTGGCAGCTAAGAGGTGGAGAGGTACAACATGTAATTGTGGGATATTTCAGTACATCTACAGATGGAACATATAAACTTACAGTTAAAGAGGACAAAATCCACTGGAACACAGGAAATTTGGTACTTATAACTAGGAATAAGCATGTCTTAGGTAGTTATTAACTAGTTATTATTATTGTTGTTGTTGTTGTTAATAGGCTAAAGCATATTAATTTGACAGATACCAAAAGCAGTGTGCTCAGACACCTGCCCAAATGGCACAAGAAAGGCTCAAATAAAAGGACGGCCTGTTTGCTGTTTTGACTGCATCCCATGTGCTGATGGTTCAATATCAAATACAACAGGTACCCATTCACCTGTAATAACCCTTTTAAATAATCAATAATTATTTAAAATTGTGTGAAAAATTGTGTTTTATGGGCGGCCACAATTGTGACCGGTGGGATAATGTTTATACTGAATTAACATATTTCTGCAGTCATAAAAATTGTAATATATCTTAGCCCAGCTATTTTTACTACGGTTACTATTATGCATAAAAAACCCTTATACAACACTTATAGGAATACTGAGATAAAATGATAATAATAATAATAATAATAATAATAATAGTAATAATTTAAAAAATGCAATTATCATCGTATTTCAAAATTGTTACTTTATTGAAACATACAATAGGCCTATATCATAAAATTGCTACATTAGTGCTACCAGTATTACAACGTCAATATTGTAACTTATTTATAACATTTGAACTTTTAATTTGGTGCAATATTTTGTCATTGCAACATTTTAGTGCAGCCTTCACTAACTGCAATTGGATTTATATGCAGTGTTGGGGGTAATGCATTACAAGTAATGCAAGTATGTATTGACTGACAGCTCTCGTGTTGCCATGTTGAGAAAAATCGGGAGTAAGTGCAGAGGCGTTGTGTGCACTGTGTGTTATCCCACCGATCACTATTGTGACCATCAAAATGTTTACTCATTCTATGACCACACTCAGCAAAACTGAATACAGTATATGTGGATTCATATAATAATACTAGACACCTTAAAGATAATGTGTACCAAAAATATTTGTCATATCGTTATGTTATAACAAAAGAACAAACGCATTGTCCACACACTGATATAACTGCTCCATCGAAATATTTATTGCAATGTTTCGACCATCAGGTCTGTGTGGGTTTGTGGGATGTGCTCAACTTTTTTATACTTGATATCGTTATGTTAACATACTTTACTAGCTTTTTGTATTTTTTTAGGAGCAGCAGACTGCATTCTTTGTCCTGAAGAATACTGGTCAAATGAGAGACGAGACAAGTGTGTCATGAAAATGACAGAGTTTCTGTCTTATACAGAAACGATGGGGATCATTCTGACTGCTCTATCACTATTTGGAGCCAGCCTTAGTGTAGCGACTATGATTATCTTCATGCGCTTTAGAGAAACGCCTATAGTGAAAGCTAACAATTCAGAGCTGAGCTCACTATTACTTGTTTCACTGTTCTTTTGTTTTCTTTGTCCTCTTACATTCATCGGTGAGCCAACAGTGTGGTCATGTATGTTACGTCATACAGCATTTGGTGTTACTTTTGCTCTCTGCATTTCTTGTGTTTTGGGGAAAACCATAGTAGTTGTTACTGCTTTCAGAGCCACATTACCAGGAAATAAATTGGCTGGAAAGTTTGGGTCAGTACAACAAAGAGTCATTGTGTTCTCATGCACTGCAATTCAGATAGTCATCTGTGTTCTATGGCTTATAATAAGCCCACCATTTCCTGATAAAGCTCTGAAGTATAACAATAAAAAGATAATTTTAGAATGCAACACAGGCTCAGATGTAGCATTTTATGCAGTTTTAGGATATATTGGTATTCTTTCAGCAATCTGTTTGATTTTGGCCTTTTTAGCTAGAAAATTACCAGATAATTTTAACGAAGCCAAATTCATCTCGTTCAGTATGCTTATATTTTGTGCTGTCTGGGCAACATTTATACCTGCTTATATTAGTTCACCTGGCAAGTACACAGTTGCAGTAGAGATTTTTGCAATTTTGTCATCTGCCTTTGGTTTACTGTTATGTATATTTGTGCCAAAATGTTACATTATTCTCATTAAACCAGAGAGAAATACTAAAAAACACTTGATGGGGAAATTTCAAAAGACTAGTCTCTGATGTATGATTAAAAAAAAAAGAATTGTTGTCTTATTATTTGCCAATACCTGCCATGCATTTATGCACTGACAAGCAAGCAAAGAGGCAAAAAGGCAGCTATTAACGCAGCCTAATTTAAATGTCTCAGTAGACCTTAGAGGTTGTGAATGTGTCTGTAATTCAATAAAATGTTTACTATATTCAGAAATGACCTGCTAAGATCACAATGATACATGAGATTTAATCATAAATGCTATCTAGTGCCCAGACCTTAACCAGTATTAGTAAATTAACTATTATTATTATACATTTGCTTTTGTTGTAAGTGGGTGATGAAAGTGATTTATGCAGTTGTTTGAACAGCATTATCTGGAAATAAACATTACCAAACAAGGTGTTATTATTATTATTATTATTATTAATGTTATATTGTATATGTCTGTGTTTCATTGTAGCATACAAAATAATCATGTCAATAAGAACATTCAAGTGCATGGTAAAGAGTTATATGCTTCAGAAGCAGGGCTTAGTTGTTAACAGGACTGTGTTTGAAATGGTAGCTTTTACATCAACAATTATATTATTGCACTAAACTCTTTAGGTTGTGATCATTTAAACATTTTTCTCCCTTAATCCTAAATACAAAGCATTTAGTACTCATTTTGAGAAACAACTGTGAACAGTTGTATCAAATATGTCATTTGAAATGATAATTATAATAACAACAACAACAACAAAGTGTATATTAATATTTTTAATAACCAGGCTTTTTTTTTTTTTTTAATTGATGAGTTGGCCTCTTAACTGATTTCATTTCAGTACTATTACTTCATCATATGCTTTTTGTCATTTCCCTCGGGTTTCAGAACTACAATATAACATTTAGGAGCAAATATACACAGTAAGAGACCAAAGGCAGAAGCCAGAATAGCAAAGACATGGACAGCAACCATATACTTTCCACGAGAGCTCACATAAACTGGAATGAAGGTTATCCACACAGCAAAAAATAAATAAATAAATAAAATATTAGCATGCTGAATGCGATGAATTTAGCCTCATTAAAGTTGAAAGACTGGTAATTTTCTGGGCAAAAATGCCAGTAAGAAACACAAGGAAGTTAGGAAACCGATTTATCCAAGCACACACCAAAATCCAATTTCAGATCCCACATTACATTCAACAACCATAGTTGCACTCATGGACTTAGTGTTATTTGATGCAACAGGAGGATTCATTGATAACCATATAATGCAAATTAGTGCTTGCACAAAAGTGCACAAGATTACACTTGATCTTAGTTTAGCAGGGCCAAACCACTTCATGACATTACTGCCAGGGAGGGTGGCTCTGAAAGCCATTTCACGAGTTCGCACTAACATACAGTCATGGCCAAAAGTTTTGGCAGTGACATAAATTTTGTGTTTTGCAAAGTTTATGCTCAGGAATGGCTGCAGGTTGGTGTGAGAGCATCTGCACGCACAGTGAGGCCAAGACTTTTGGACAACGGCCTGGTGTCAAGAAGGGCAGCAAAGAAGCCACTTCTCTCCAAGAAAAATGTCAAGGACAGACTGAAATTCTGCAGGAAGTACAAGGATTGGACAGCAGAAGACTGGTGCAAAGTTATTTTCTCTGATGAAGCTCCCTTCCGACTGTTTGGGACACATGGAAAATCGATTGTTTGGAGCAGAGGCGTAGCAAGTCAGCCCCGGGCCCATATGCAAAAAATTTGTATGGGCCCCCCCAAACGTTATGGGCTCCAACTTGATTAACTTAACTTAGGCCCTATTGTTGATTTTTCGGAAGTAAATAACGTTATGTGAATCGTGACTATTCAAAAGCTGTTTTATTTACGGTCTAGGCTAATGCTTGGAAATTATGTTTAAAGTTTTCAAGTCCATTCATTATTTGTAGCACGCAAGCCACCCAATAATCACAGCTTTGTACTTTGTTACTACAAAGTCTCAGCCTTCAGTCAATTTTAAGATAAAATACAAACAATAAACGTCTTTTTACGCTATTTAATTTGTAGTGAGATAATTCGCCTCAGTTCAAGATGCATATGAATAAATTATATTTTCCTCTTTAATATTTGTAGCACGAAATAAACAAGAATATTTTAATGCATGTTGAAAAAAATCTGAACAATTTAATACAAACGAATGTCTTATGAATCGATCAATCAGAGTTTTAAAAAAAGTCAAAAGAATGACGGATGCCACAGACTTTTTTTTTTGGAGGAGTAGGCCTATAGGTAGAATTTTCAGATTAACTTCACGTAATATAACAATTTGATTATCGTAATTTTGACTTTATTCTTAAAATATTATGACGTTAATCTTATTTATTTAGTTTTTTTTTAAAGTGGCACAAAAATGCTGACGTATAGGCTACTGAATGCAAGCACAATTTTGGCACAGCGGCCCAAAAAACAAACAAAAAAATTAATAAAAAACAAACAAAAAAATAAAAAAATAGTGAGGGGATATTTGAATTATTTGTTAATAAAGTAATGTTTTCTGAGTCAATGTTGCAAAAATTAATGAACCTGACTCGCCATCTCCTCATTGGACGTGCCTTACATAATGAAAGAGTTTTTGTTTTCGATTTGAATTACTTCATTTTAAAATAGTAATTTAAAGCATTCTATAGATATGAAGAGTTTGGTTCCAAAACGCGATAAACGCTATTTACTCTAGACAGTAATGGTGGCGCTTTGAATACACCCGGCATCCTAGTTTTCCTCATCTACTTTGTACTTTGTGATCAACAAACAAACTTAGGGCTGCACGATAAATTTCATGTGATTGTCATGCGCATCTCGTCAGTAAAGCCGGTTCTGTGATTAACAGTAAATCTCCATCACGTGCTTTTAGATGGATACACAGAGCCGTAGATCACTGACAAGCTGCAATATCGCGTTCATAATCGCAGATGAGTCGCATTCGATTATGAATGCGATATTGCGTAGCTTGTCAGTGTAAGTGTTTTTATTAATGTCATTTATGTTTTTGTTAATACAGCGTATAGCACTAGTCAACCATGGATTTATTGCATTTTGGGGAAAAAAAATAATTAAATTTTATAATAAGTCTTTGAAAATCTAAATCTGGATTTGAATTTTTAATGATATTATAACCTAAAGATGATATGTGAAAGTTTAAAACAGAAAATAGTGGTTTTCATCTTGCCACTTTCTTGGTAAAGAAAACACATTTTTACTCAAATTAATCAAAATGGATTTATAGCGTTTTGGAACCAAACTCTTCATATATTTATCATGTCGAGGTATATTTATCATGTCGGTGAAGGAGCTCCTGTTCAAGACCAAGACGACAGAAAGCGCATCCTGTTTGTTTTCCTTATTTTACAAAAGCACAAGGTTTTGTTGATATTGTGAGTGCACACAAATACAATTAGACCCTTTGCAGTTCCGAATGATGTATATACTCAAAAATGATGGCGTATTTTTAAGTTTCCACGGTTATTAAAAAAAAAATGCAAGTGATCGCACTGGCGCCTCCATGCCCTGCAAAGCGCACTTTAGCTTCCACTCTCCGCAAAAACGATTGAATATGCACCTAACAGTGCTCATTTATCTAGGTTAAATGTTTAAATTAATTTAAGAAGGCTAAATTGATCAAGCATAATGCTCAACTCACTGTCTGCCGCTGCCGCTTGGTCGTTCCTTTAAAAAACAAAAACTTGAATTTAGCAAACATAAAATGTTCCAAACATATTTCTAAATTAACTTAATAAAGAAGCAAAAATAAATATGACCACTTTGCCATTAAAAACCAAAACTGAACTATTTTAATAGCTGTGTAATGGGGAAGAGAGAGAGAGAGAAAAAATAGTATCCAGTCGGACTCGGACCGAGAATTCTCATAAGCTGTTGGACAAGGGCCGGGCCCATGCAGGGCTCTATTCATTCACTCGTTTCAATTAAAAGTTCTCCCCCAGCTCGGTGGGCCCCCAAACTGCCCGGGCCCATATGCACCTGCATACCCTGCATGCCCAGACGCTACGCCACTGGTAATTAATATTCACGCGCATGATGTGAAAAGCCACGAGTCCCATATATTTCAGTACATGGACTTGTTTTACTATTGATCAAACAGGAGACTGTCTGGTTTCTGTCTGCCATGCTGCTGAGTGGTTTGCGATTGTAGCTCTGTGTAGCTTTGTTTTTCTGTTGGAATTTCTTTCTTACTATCACTCTCTGTTGTTTAAACTGCTAATTATCACCATATTTATTTTAATTATGACCATATTTCTGATATTATCTATCAAACTAACTTGACATTGTTTGCTTTTAATGTAAATCACTAGGACCAGCATTCACGTTTCCTTTTGTGTTTCCTTTTCTCTCTCTTACTCTGTTTTAAACATCAAATAGGTTCACTTTCACTTTTTCACTTTCATCATTACATTATTTTAAATTAGTCTACCCTCCAAGATTACTGTTATAAACATGAGCCGCATCCAAAAGGTAAAGGGAGAGGTGTTGCTACAATTTATAGTAATATTTTCAATATTTCTCAGAGGTCTGGTTTCAACTATAATTCTTTTGAAGTAATGGTGCTCCATATAACATTATCTAGAGTGGTCAGCCTTAATAATAAATCTCCTGTTACATTTGTACTGGCTACTGTATAAAGGCCACCAGGGCACCATACAGACTTTATCAAATGATTTGTTGATTTTCTATCTGAGTTAGAGCTGGCTGCAGATCAATTCTTAACCCTCAAGCATCCTTCGTATAACAGCCCTTAAAGGGGTAGTTCACCCAAAAATGAAGCCACCTATCTCTCAAATGGACCATTGACACTCTATCTATAATCTCAATTAGGAGTGTCAATGGTCCACTTGAGAGATAGGTGGCGGTAATGCACTTATAAGTCAAAACACTTATCCTTCATATAACAGCCCTTAATCCGTCCTTTGTGGACAAATTTAGGCACGAAGGTCTCAGGTGTGATCCCAATTTTTGTATTTTTTTTTTTTTTATAAATGTCATATCACCATCTTCGATAAAATAAAATCTATCAATTTATGCAATTTTTTTGTGATTTTGGTGTTTTTATTTTTTTTATTTACCTCTAAAAGTACCATATTTTAATGTAAAATACGTTTATTTTAGTTATATTTAATATTTATTTTACTTCAGTAAAATAATAATAATAATAATAATTCCAGTAAATTCAGACAGCCAAAATTTGGTGACTTTGGTGACATCTGGTGGCTTATGATGATATAAAAATATCAAAATATCAAAAATATAAATAGACACTAATTGGCAGCAGTTTTCAATGGCTTTTTTTGTGGATGTGTTTGTTTGTGGTTGTGTGTGTGTGTGTGTGAGAGAGAGAGAGAGAGAGAGAGAGAGAGAAAGAGAAAGAGAGTGATTGTTTGACACATTGAGAATGTTGTATAGGCTCACCCCTTCATTTATGTGTGTGTTTGATCTGCATTTTATTGGATTTTTAAAAAATGCTTTGAATTTTAGTATTTCCCAATCATTTCATATGGGAGAAAATTAGGATTTAAAAAAAAAAATTTTTTCAACCATTTTGTTGAATCAAGTCCTCTATTTGTGTGTGTGTGAGTGTGTGTGTGTGTGTGTGGAAAACTTTGGAAAAGTAGCCAAGTCTTGAACCACTCAGATCAAGGAAACTATTAAAAACAATGCCCAAATTTGTCCAGAAGGAATTTTATGTAAAATATGCTTATTTTTTATGTTATATTTCATATTTATTTTACTTCCGAAAAAATATATCATTGCAGTAAGATCAGACAGCCAAAACCTAAAAATTTGGTGACTTTGGTTCCATCTGGTGACTTATGATGGTATAAAAAAATCAAAATATAAAACATTTCAATGCAACTATAGTGTGTGTGTGTGTGTGTGGAAAACTTTGGAAAAGTAGCCAAGTCTTGAACCACTCAGATCAAGGAAACTATTAAAAACAGTGCCCAAATTTGTCCAGAAGGAATTTTATGTAAAATATGCTTATTTTTTATGTTATATTTCATATTTATTTTACTTCCGAAAAAATATATCATTGCAGTAAGATCAGACAGCCAAAACCTAAAAATTTGGTGACTTTGGTTCCATCTGGTGACTTATGATGGTATAAAAAAATCAAAATATAAAACATTTCAATGCAACTATTTGGCTATAGTACTCAATGGATTTTTTTGTTTTGTTTTTTTCGTGTGTGTGTGGGGGGGTATTTGTGTGTGTGTGTAGTGAGTGAGTGAGTGAGTGAGTGAGTGAGTGAGTGAGTGTGTGTGTGTGTGTGTGTGTGTTTGCATTTTGGTATTTCCCATTCATTTCCTATGGGTGCCAATTTTTGGGCACGAAGGTCAAATTAAGGAGGTTTTTTTTTTTCAAACACTTAACATTGTTGAATCGAGTCCTCTTTTTTGTGGTGTGTTCAGGTGGCAAACGTACAAAAAGTAGCCAAGTCTTGAACCGCTCAGGTTAAGGAAACCATTTTTTTATAAAACAAAATAAAATGATTTTGCCCACATTTGTCCCGAAGGATGATTGAGGGTTAATTGTTATTGATTTTAATACCAGTGTTGATTATGAAAAAAGATGCATTGGGATCAGCATTTATAGACAATCTTAACTTTATTGGGGATAGACAACACGTGGCAGGACCTACTCATTGTCATAATCATACTTTAGATTTAATATTATCACATGTAATTGATGTTAATGGTGTTGAAATTCTTCAGCAGAGTGATGGTATCTCAGATCATTATCTAGTCCCATGTATACTCCATATAGCTAAAGTTGTAAATTCAACTCCTTGTTACAAATATAGTAGAACCATCACTTCTACCACGAAAGACTGCTTTTTAAATAATCTTCCTGGCTTGTCTCAATTTCTCAGCATATCCAATAGCTCAGAAAAAAAAATAAAACATTGAAATGTTCCAACAGCACAGCAGTAATGACTTTATGAAGTATTTATTTCCAAGATTGATACTATTAGAGATAAAATTGTAACCATGCAGCCATCAGCTACAGTAGCGCTATAGATCCCCTGAGGAAAAATTCCACTCATTCTGTGCCATAGAAGAGGAAGGATTGTATAAACGTGTTAAATCATCTAAACCAGGGGTGTCAAACTCAATTCCTGGAGGGCCGGAGCCCTGCAGAGTTTAGATTCAACCCTAATTAAACACACCTGATCCAACTAATTAACTCCTTCAGGCTTATTTGACATGGTAAAATAATACATGGTATGTGTGTTGGGGCAGGGTTGGAACAAAACTCTGCAGAGCTCCTGGTTGGTTTGACACCCCTGATCTAAACCAACAACATGTATGTTAGACCCTATACCTTCTAAGCTACTAAAAGAGGTGCTTCCAGAAGTCATGGATCCTCTTCTGAATATTATTAATGTCATTATCATCAGGATATGTCCCAAACCTTCAAACTGGCTGTTATTAAGCTTCTTATTAAAAAACAAAACAAAAAATACAACACAACTTGACCCTAAGGAATTAGTTAATTATAGACCAATCTCGAATCTCCCTTTTCTGTCAAATATACTAGAAAAGTTAGTACAACTACAGGTGCATCTCAATAAATTAGAATGTCGTGGAAAAGTTCATTTATTTCAGTAATTCAACTCAAATTGTGAAACTCGTGTATTAAATAAATTCAATGCACACAGACTGAAGTAGTTTAAGTCTTTGGTTCTTTTAATTGTGATGATTTTGGCTCACATTTAACAAAAACCCACCAATTAACTATCTCAACAAATTAGAATACTTCATAAGACCAATAAAAAAAAAACATTTTCTTCTTAGAGAAACAAAAAAGGTATCTTTGAGGATTTTCAATCAGGATTTAGACCGTATCATAATACTGAGACTGCTCTCATTAGTTAAAAAATGACGTGCTCTTATCATCTGATCGTGGTTGTATCTCTCTATTAGTGCTCTATTATTTGATAGCAATCTTTCCTTCAAACGCCACATTTCCAGCATTTGTAAAACTGCATTTTTCCATCTCAAACATATATCTAAATTGCAACTTATGCTCTCAATGTCAAATGCAGAAATGTTCATTCATGTGTTCATGACCTCAAGGTTAGATTATTGTAAAGACAAGAATGGCTCCTAAGTGATTGAGGTGTTCTGTTGTTGGATGTAATAATGATCATAGCATTCATCATTTACTCCCCACATCTGAGCCGCTGAAGACACAGTGGATTACTTTTGTTTTTGCAGGGAATGCACCCCTCGATCTACCTAAATGCGTTTATGTTCATGCAAATTATTTGTGATCCAGCCTCACCTACAGAAGAAGTGAATATAAAGTTTTTTTTTTTATGAATCTTTGCAAATCGCCTTTCCTAATAGCGTGCTAGTTAGCAAGTTCCGCGGCTAAAGTAAACAGTCTCATGAGAACGGCTCGTCACCCCACGGAAGACTCCACGGCTAGTGAGCAGAGCTCATTAGCATTTAAAGGAACATGGACTAAAACGGGATGCTGAAGCAGAGTTGATTTCCACAAGGTAAAAAGGGTGGTTTTACACTACCATTGAGAAATTTTAACCAAAGTATGTTATAGATTTTCATTAAGACCCTAAAGAATCATATCAACTTGTGGAAAATGGGCATCCTAGAATATCAAACTCTCGGCATAATACCTAGAATATCAAAATCAAGATGCTTGTCTGTGTGAAGCAGGCCCCTCCCACGATTGTTGATTGACTAGCATTTTACCTTAGACCCACCCTGAGTGAGCTGTCATCAGTCCGCCATTGTTTCGACGCTGG
>NW_015632731.1:307613-322315 GCF_001515625.1 Sinocyclocheilus rhinocerous
AAAACGCTTCCCCGCCAAAGACAAGTTTTTACGGCTTTTTGTGTTTTCACTGTTATACACTCGGGGGCACTATTACACATCTTCTGAATGAGTACAAAACCTCCCGAACAAAAAACACACAACAGGACGGAGAAACGAGCGACCTCTTGAGTAAAAGATGCATATGAATAATAATGCGTTCATCAGCAATAGACAGCATATAAATGAAAACTGCATAATGTTACGGAGTAAAATGCTAATCCAGAAAGTGGTATATGTCTGTGCAAGCTTTGGAGGTGTTGATGGAAGCGATTTACTGGATTTATGCTTTGATAATCGTACTGAATATTATCCAGATGTAATTTTTGATAAAAATTTGATTTTCTCACCTTTTTGCTCAAAATTATGCATTAGAGGCTCTGATCTTTATTTTGGCTGGCAATTTTTTTCAAAAATGCTGGCGGGGAAAGAGTTAAATTATTCAAATCCATTAAAGGATTGTTAGACTGCATTAATTAGGTCAACCAGAACTGAGAACATGGTAAGAAGAATGGCATCTATGCTAATATTAGTCTGTTTCATTCTTATTTCGAGGTCATCGTAGCCACTTATATCCAGTCTGTGTCCAGATCAGATCGTCACAGCAGTCCTCCGGATCCAGTCCGTATCCAGTCAAGATAGTGGATCAGGACCTAGAGACGAACTCGACAGCCCTGAATGTCAGCAGAGACCATGCCAACTGGATGAGCCCCAGAGACAGATCCCCAGTGAAGACCTTGTCACCCAGATGGCCATTGTCACAAGACCATGGGAACCAGATGAGTCCTCTGCACAATCTGACTTTGTTGCAGCTTGGACTTAAACTGCTGATTCTGTCTGGCCAGAGAAGAACGGTGGAGATTTGGTTCCTTTGACACAATATTTTCCTGTTTAATACTGTAAAGCTGCATTGACACAATCTGTATTGTAAAAAGTGCTATATAAATAATGGTGACTTGACTTAACTATTCCTCATATTGATATCTAGAGAAATATGAAGTCCAGAAGTGCATTTCTGATGATGCCATCAGACAACTGCACAAGCAACTTTGTTAGTGTCTTGTATAACTGAATATATATATATTTTTTTCATTCTTATTATATATTTTGTTTATGACAGCGGCTATTTGCACTAATTGCAAATATCAATAAATGCTATTTACACTAATGCAAAGACTGATAGTTGCTATTTACAATCATTGCAAATAGCAATGGATTATATTCACATTAAGTGGAAATAGTAGTATTTTTAGTGATATGCTATTTACACTAAGTGCAGATAATGACAGATTATATTTACACTATGTAAAAATAGAAGTATTTTCTTTGACTTAATAGTAGTTACATGCTATTTATACTACTTATACTACAGATATCTGCACCTGAGCATTGTAGTACATTATAAGACACATTATATGCACTAATATCGTATTGAGTGTAAATGATAATTTTTATTAAAATTATTAAATGGATGCCACTTAGCCCTCACTACACCTATCCCTAAACCTATAAACACCCGTGAGGCACATTATTTTCCTATTTTCCACTTTTTGATTATTTTCTTAATTTTTATTGAAAATAAATGTCTGTCCGATGTGATATGTAATGTGAAAAAGGAGAAGAATGAGTTCAGCAAAAAGTGGATTTGAACTCAGGTCAATCGCATCAACAAATAAGTGCTATGCACTTTATTATCTATGCCACTGGAGCAAGTGTGCCTCACAAACACTGAAAGTTAAGAAATTTAAATTTAATCCAAAATGTTTCGATCATCCCCAGGGAGCTGGACTCAGTATAGGTCATAACCCCCCGCCCTCTCCATGTAATCTAACATGAGAATCTCTGGGACATGAGACAAACTAAATAATTAAATTACACTTCAAATATTTTTTTTCCAAATATGTTTTTTGTAATTTTATGTAGTTTTTATCATGCTGGTGTAAGTCCAAGTGTTTGTTTTTCAAATAAGTTTAAGTTTAGTTAGTTATGTGATGCTATAAAAATGGGAGTGTGACGTCATGATTGACAGCTGAGATTGATGGCTTCTCTGAACGAGTTGAGGCACCAACAGACTTTTTCAGGATCTTCAGGAGGAGACTGGAGTTGTATTTATCTTATTTTAACAAGCCTCTTATATGGCAATCAGCAGACACAAAATGGAACAGTCGGGATAATTAAAAAAAGGTTCAGGGGTATGTGCTTGCAATCGATTCTGCGGGAGTCTGGACGGAACCTATCGGCGGGACACGGCTCCACTTCGCTCACTACTGCACAGACTCTGGTCCTAAATCGACACAAGATGTCAGTGCCCTGTTGGGACACAGGCGGCTTCACTTTTCTTCAATGGAAGAGAGTGAAGGTACGTCGAATGCTACTTTCTGACAATCAATTATATAACACAAATTATTGACTCAGCTATTCATGCTATCTCTATTTCTGACCATGTGCCAATTAGTATTACTTTTCTTGCAGAACACCAGCCACTTCCACCACCCAGATGATGATCCCATACCTCTCTGTTTAATGATATAGAGTTTGTAAAATACTTTAAAAAGGAATGTACTTTCTTTGTAGAGAGCTATAGTACAGAAGGAATATATGCATGCGCATTGTGGGAAACAGCCAAATCTGTCATGAGAGGTAAAATCATCTCATATTGTTCAAACAAAAATAAAAAGCAGTTAGCTTGAGAAAAAAAAAAAAAATTACAAGAAGAGGTGAAGCGACTGGATCATCTGGTCTCTCAAGGGCATCAGATTCAATTACTAAACAACTCCTGAGAACTCAAGAAGAATTAAATAAAAAAACGAGCAAATACTTCTCAAACTCAGACAACAGCAATTTGAATTTGGAGAAAAAACTGGCAAATACTTAGCAAACCAACTAAAGCAGAAAACTGAGAAATCAATCATTACATCTATTATGGATCGCTCAGGCAATATAACTCAAAACCTATCTGAAATAAATGACTTATTTAGGTTATACTACTCAAATCTCTATTCTACGGACTAAAATGAACCACTGGAAGAAGCAGAATCTTTTCTGAAGGATGTTTCCACGCTTCAGGTATCACCAATGCCACCAGAGCAATTGAAGAAAAAAAAAAAAACTTTATCCATTCAGGATCTCACCAAAGCACTTATTGTATGCCTGGTCCAGAAGGTTTCCCAGCACAGTTTTATAGACAGTTTTGGTCAAGTCAAGTCAAGTCACCATTATTTATATAGCACTTTTTACAATGCAAATTTTCTCAAAGCAGCTTTACACTATTAAACAGGGAAATAGTGTGTCAAAATAGTGTGTCGTTATCCTCCAGATGAAACCAGCAGTTTAATTCCAGGATACAACAAAGTCAGATGTGCAGAAGACTCATCTGGTTCCCGTGGTCTTGTCCCAATGGCCGTCTAGGTGACGAGGTCTTCACTGGGGATGTCTCTGGGGCTCATCTATTCTTTGTGAAATTTACGAAACACGAACTATACCTCAACATATGAATACTGCCTATATTTCTCTCATCCCGAAGCTGAACGATCAGACCCAATGTCCCAACTACCATGCAATATGTAACGCATAATTGACGAAGGGGCCATTGAATTCTTAGAAAATAATGTACACCTGAGGTGGTGTTACACCTCGTGTGTGCAGAATTCAACGGCCCGAAGTCAATTATTCCGTTTATACCACACCTCAAGACATCGATCAGATGATACATTTCAAGGCATTTGTCTGGTTTTCTACTTAAATTGATATTGTGAGTAGGATTATTTCTTCCGCATCTCATCCAACGCCTCCGTTGCTAATTCCAAAACGTCATTTTAAACCTAGTAACGGAGGCTTGAGCCGTTGATAGTAGACTAATGCAGTTAATACAGTTAATATCTAAGTTATGAGAGAGAGAGAGAGAGATTACCTCTAAAGAGTCTGTGCGTCTCTCAAAAGTGTTTGGCAGCAATGTCTCTAGTAATAGTGAAACTTTAAGTTAATTTTCATCACGAACAGTGCCGTTGTTGTTACCTCGCTTGTGAGAAGTCATGTAGTTTTAAGTTGTTAAACTATGTTACTGATAAAATCGTCAAAGTAGCGCTAACAACATTAGCGCTTATGTTAACGTGTGTGTGTCTGTGAGGGAGAGAGAGTGGGAGAGATAGAGTATGTGCTTTCTGTACATAATAAAACGTAATTTTGTGGCAAAAACATGGACATGATCTGTCGTTTTTATCCTTTTATTTACTATATTTATTTGTTTGGCCAGTGTCGTTGTGGGTTTTGGTTCTTTTGTTGTTTTAAGGCCTTTCCACACTGAGCGTGAAAAAGCGAAACGAATATCGGATGCGATGACACGCTGGAATAAAACAATAGATTTCTATGTATGCTTGCACATAGACCGCGAACATTTGTGCACTGAAAATGCGAATGTTTTTTTTTCGAACCAGTCCGACAAATCTTTTCAGTTTCACAAAGCGAAAACACGGGCCGTCCAATAAGATTTGAGCTAGGATCACGTGACCGGAGCAGCTGCGGTTGCACAAAAAGGCAAGAGTGGTGGCACTGTTTCGAAAACCAGTGTAAACAAACACAGAAGAAGAGTATCCCGGATAAGAGAAGAGAGTGGATGCTGAGTTCTTGTTATCGAACAGATAACGAAGAAGAACAGATTTATTCTCACATTTATACATTCACATATATTCTTTATACAGAATAACATTTCTATTAATTGTCCACTGAATTATGTGATCTGTAGAGCACCGTCCGTTTTCTTCCACGTGCACGAATGTTATGAGTCAGAGTGCATTCACTCTTTTTCTACACATGAAATATGAAAGCAAATAGACTTATGATTATGACTATATATTTTCTGTATGTGTTTTGTATGCAGCTCATGGTATTTTTATAGCAATAAAGGATGTTTATGACAAATATTAGCAGTGTAGCGTTATTAAACATACAAAGAGTTAATGTGTCTGCGTATTAATCAAAATCAACTATAGATCACAATTGGAAGTTATTACAAACACTCAATGATGGTTTAAAGTGGGTAAGCAAATACATTAATAATTGCATACATTTGCAAGTGTAACTTGATGCTAATTGTACTTCTAATTATATTTTAGTATGTAGCCAATTCTTCTAAGCCTTATAGTTTGTTTCTGCTGAAGAACCTTGTTTATCTTAATTTAATGCTGTATATTGAGCAGCAGATGATGTTAAATCCATTTACGAGATACATATCTGAGGAAAAATGCATTGTTGGTCAGCACCACCTAGCGTGCAGGTGTGAATTAGCAGAAGGCGAACAATCGTTTCACGTTCGGTGTGAAAGCACCATTCGTCAGTAATTCGCCTTTAGGTTGTAAGGACCTTTGAAATAACTCAAATCATTTGGCAAAGTGATACAGACATGTAATGCGGTCAAGACCTGCCTGTAACTACATCCGCCATGCGTTTCCCTGAAAATAATTGCACACCTTAGAACGTCAGCCAATCAGATTCAAGCATTCAACGGCCCCATAGTATATTTTACATTAAGGTTCACAGATAACTAATACTGGAATTAAAATTTTCATCATTAAGATCTCAACGAAAACATCAAAGTAGGCACACCACAGCTCCAGAGATAAAGAAGTATTTAATTATGTTCTCACCACAGGTGACGTTTCGAGCTTAAACGCTCGTCATCAAACAATGAACATACATGACAACGCCTCATGTAAGAAAAGGGCAAAAGGCAAATCACATAAAAGTGAGAGCAGCAATAAATTACAAGCACAAATACATTTCACTAAATACCTAACTGCAAAATGTTTAAAATTACACCAAAGAAAATACCAAAATGCAAAAAATGCAAAAATTACATCCAAAACAAAAAAATGAAAGCATAATATAACATGTGGTAAATCTTACCATCTAAATCACTATAATAATTAAAGAAAAGGGTGAATATCAAAATCTACATTGAACAACGCCTTTATATATCCCACACTAAATCACATGATTGCCCACATGACCACACACAAAAAAAATTAAAAATCAGGGCAATCAACAAATCATGTAAGAAAAGGGCAAAAAGCAAATCACATAAAAGTGAGAGCAGCAATAAATTACAAGCACAAATACATTTCACTAAATACCTAAATAAATAAATAAAATAAATAAATAAATAAATAAAGTTTGATCATTTAAACAAACAAAGGACATCAATTTTTAATCATTGCTGTGGATTGGCATCATAAACTTTTGGAGAGTATAATGGGTAAGATACAGAGAAGCTTCTGGTAAGCAACATAATAAGAAAATTTACACAAGCTATGAGATATAAATGAGAAAACCATAAATAGGTACAAAACCCTTCAGTCTCGCTATAATAGTCTATTTTTGCTATGTGATTAAATAAATCAGGAATCTAGTTTTGAGTGAAATAAGTGTGAATAAATATATTTATTAAGCATTAATAAAATGTTAATTAAAATGGCTCACTATTTGGCAGGTGTTGCATTAAAATCACCTTTTTTATTCATGCATTTATAGCTGATTATCAATTATGTATAATGCATTTGTAAATGAGTTATTAGTCATTTATGAACACCTTTATAAACCCTTTACAAAGGGAACCTTAATATAAAAGGTTACCATTTAATTGCTTTATCAATAACATATAATGGTGTAATAATTATAGCCTATATTAAGAATGCAATACGAGTTTTAAGTTGTCTACTTGTTTTCCCCACGTAGCCCAGTCCATAAGGACAACGCGACATATAAATAACGTTGCTTTAAGCTCGAAATGTCACCTGTGGTGAGAACATAATTAAATACTTCTCCATCTCTGGAGCTGTGGTGTACCTACTTTGATGTTTTCGTTCTTATTTTTGTGTGGTAGAGCACCCAACCCTTTACAAAGGGAACCTTAATATAAAAGGTTACCATTTAATTGCTTTATCAATAACATATAATGGTGTAATAATTATAGCCTATATTAAGAATATGTAGATCATTGCTGTTACTTATGCTCCTGCCAGTTAAAGTTGCATCCTATATTACACTTTAACATTGACAGTTTCATTGTGCTAGCATAGCTAAGGTTAAATTAACAAAATAAAAACTAGCAAGCCTAAAATTAGAAAATGTTAGAAATGTTCAAAAGTGGTCTGAATGTACAGCAGGTGTTCATTACCATTAGCTCAGAGAAATTATTGCATTCACAGTCTCTTGGTACATAAAAGATAGACAGCAGGATTTGCATATGCTATTGGCTTGTGTGTTCCCTCATGAAATGTTAAGGCCATCCCTTAATCACAGATTGTTTATAAATTCTGTACTCTCCAGGTTTATTTGTCTGTATAAATTATGGCACTACTTTATGCAGCTCTCCTCACAGTTTGGTTTATAATGTGCATTGGTGTGCAGAGTCAGTATAAAAGCAAGAATAAGTGCATCTATCAGGGAGATGAGGATACATATACTTTTTACCAGCAGGGAGATGTGGTTTTGGGAGGGCTCTTTCCTTTGCATTTCAGTCCCATATCATCGATTTCTTCTTTTAGTACCAAACCTACACCAACTAAGTATAAATTGTGTGTTACATTTTTGTCGCCTTATAAATGCTGTGTAACAAAAATCGTAAATGTATATACATAAGTATATGCATGTGTGTGTGTTTAGAAATAGTTAAATCAACTGTCTGGACTCAAATGCATTTTTTACTTGTTGTATTGCAGTTATGTAATTCATTAAGCGTGTGAAATCTGTTGCAGCTTTACCCCTCGAGCCCTGAGGTGGATGCAGACAATGATATTTGCTGTGAGAGAAATAAACCAACGGCAAGACCTTTTGCCAAACCTATCTCTGGGCTACCACATCAAGGACAGCGGTGATGACATACCTGTATCTGTGAAGAGGTCTCTTCTCCTGGTCAATGGACAGCCAGAGAAGGGCAGTGGACAAAGCTGTGAAGACACACAAAAGGAGCCGAGCCCTGTAATCGTGGGAGAAGCATCATCAGGCATATCCATGGCTGTTCTGAGAAGTCTAGGCTCCTTCAAAATACCTTTAGTAAAACAAAAATATTTAAACATTACTTTATTAGCAATAAAATAGTTTTGTCTTGGTAATAAACAATGTGATGATGTATTAATATGATGGACAATGTTACTGTAGCCTATCGTTTAGATGCACTTACATTCAAATATATACATTTTTTTTAACATATGCATAAATTTGCATTTAATTTTCATTTATTGTAGTATATATTGAACATTTAGGTTCCATATACAATTAGTAATATCTGGATGGTTCCTTTTAATTTTATTGCATTGCTAATTTTACTGAAATGTTGT
The DNA here is from genome assembly GCF_001515625.1 of Sinocyclocheilus rhinocerous. Classification (NCBI taxonomy): domain Eukaryota; kingdom Metazoa; phylum Chordata; class Actinopteri; order Cypriniformes; family Cyprinidae; genus Sinocyclocheilus; species Sinocyclocheilus rhinocerous. The sequence goes on from NW_015632731.1 coordinate 315,965, forward strand.
GTTTTCATATTTTAGGTGAGCTACTTTGCATCCTGTTCATGTCTCAGTGACAAGAGAGAGTTTCCAGCATTCATGCGGACAATGCCAAGTGATCTATTTCAGATTAAAGCTTTGGTAAAACTTGTTCATTATTTTCAATGGACATGGGTCGGGATAATCGGTGTGGATACAGACTATGCTCGGTTTGCAATCCAGCTCTTCTTAAAAGAGTCTGAAAATGTTAATATTTGTCCTGCTTATGTCCACCTTTATCCTGTTGCACTGACGCAAGATGCAGCTGAGGAACTTGTAAAGATTTTAAAATCTTCTTCTGCCACAGTCATAATAAGTTTTACTGTGGACTCCTATTTGCATGCTATCTTAAAAGAGTGCAGACGGCAAAATGTTACTCATCTTCAGTGGATTGCCAGTGAGGCCTGGGCCACATCAAAAGCCCTTTGGGATGATTTTGGTGATTTGTTAATGGGAACATTAGGGTTTGCCATACGGAGGGCTGATATCCCACAACTTGGCAGTTACCTCAGAAGAGTAAGTGATTCTGTTGCTCAGACGTCACATTTTCTATCTGAGTTTTGGGAAGAGACTTTCCGTTGCCGGCTGAATGGGTCCTTAAATACTCATGTACATGGAGAAGAGCCACAGAACTGGCCACCTTGCAATGGCAGTGAGAGTTTGGATGATGTATACACTCCTTATTCAGATGTGTCACAACTCAGAGTCTCCTACAATGTTTATAAGGCTGTGTATCTCATAGCACATGCACTACATGACATGAGCACATGTGAATCAGGAAAAGGCCCCTTTCAGAATGGGACATGTGGACATCTGTATCCTATTCTGCCATGGCAGGTGTGTGTTACTTTCTATTTTACATTCTCCCCCAGTAATATGCTTAGAATTATTTATCATACAGTGTACAAATATTAAAGCAATGATTCAATTATATAAAGGGAAGAATCTCTAAATGTACATTTATGTATTTTAATGTGTTTGCTTTTCTTTGCATTATGCTGTCTCCTAAGCTCCTGTACTACATGAAACGAGCACATTTCACAACATTAGGAGAAGAGGTCAGATTTGATGAAAACAGTGATCCAATTGCATCCTATGACCTCATGAACTGGCAAAGAGGGTCTGATGGCTCCCTTCAGCTAGTGAGGGTGGGATTCTATGATGCCTCCCTCGAAGATGACAAAGACCTAGTAATAAATGAACCAGTGATTATGTGGCACAGAGGAGAGAAGGTGTGTGCCATCCCAGTCATCACCAGATATTGCTTACTATGTTTGCTTTTTCTTCAACTCTACTTAAAGTTAATGGTTGAACTAAGAAAAATACAGTTTCATAATTTTAAATGGAAATGCACTGTTGATTTAATTTTGTGTACACGTGTGAATATATTTATAAATGTGTAATTTTGCACTGATAATATATACATCCATACCCGCTCCTGGAGGGCCACTGTCCTCCAAAGTTTACCCTCAACTCAAATTCCATTTGAATTAACTTACATGTCCTGAAATTATGAAATGTTACAAAAAACTTGCCTGTGTAAATTTAATTAGATTAGATATCATTTGGTAAGGCAACCCAATAGTCCAGTGGGTAGTGCTGTTGCCTCAAAGCAAGAAAGTCCTTGCCTTTGGCCCGAGACAATGAAATAGGCTCCAACCCTCCAATAGAGTATAATCAGTTTGCAAAATGGATGGATATACTTTTGTAGTAGAGTGTTGCACAATTTATTGGTGCAGAGAGGAGTGTGCATTCTTTATTTTTTATTTTTTTACATATTTGAAACTGCATTTTGTTCACTTAATTAGAAGCACCACAATGTCTATGTTTATTTGAAAATATTGACAATCAAATTGACTAAATTAAGCTAACATTTTTTTCACAACTGTTTGTCTCATTGGGTAATGAGGCATACTTGAATCTTGCCAATTTGTATACTTGGACCAAATTCAGGAAATACATCTTGTAAGTAGACAAGTGGCCAAGTGCAAATACTGCAAGTGTGGGTATTGCGACAGGCCCATGGATGCACCAGAAACTTTCAGCCAGGTGTGTTGAAGATGGTTGGAACTGTTGAAAAGGTGGCCCTCCAGTAGCATTTTAAACCCTTAATTTAGATTATCCTTGTACAATTTTTAATCTAAAATTATTTAGATGATTGTGTAAACATTATGCATAGAAAGTATGCAGTGATATGCACTCTCAAAAAGTACAGACTATGTAGTATTTTTTTTCTCTTTTTATCTACTTTCTATTGCCTCTTTTGCTGTGGTCATTAGGCACCAGATTCATTGTGCAGTCAAAGCTGTCTTCCAGGCTCCAGGAAAGCCAGGCAAAAAGGAAAGCCAGTTTGCTGCTTTGACTGTATACCATGTGCTGAGGGAGAGATCAGTAATCAAACAGGTGTGAATTTCTTCACAGCTCCTCACTTAATGGTATTCTGAGAAGAAAGGACATTTGGTGTTTTATGCTCCCCCTTTCCCCCAATGTTTCCACAGACTCAATTGACTGCCTGACATGTTCAAGGGAAACATGGCCAAACCAAGCCCAAGACCAGTGCATTCCAAAAACTTTAGAGTTTTTGTCTTTTCAGGAGCCCTTGGGAATAATTCTATGGGCATTTTCAGCATTTGGGGCCTGTGCAGCATTAGCAGTTATTGGTGTGTTTATAATATACAGGAAGACACCAGTTATACGAGGAAACAATGTAGAGTTAAGTTTCCTTCTCCTCCTGTTCCTCTGTGCATGTTTTCTTATTGGCCTAACATTTATAGGGATGCCGACTGACTGGTTATGCCGGATTCGGTATCCAGCCTTTGGAATAAGCTTTACTCTCTGTATTTCATGCATCTTGGCAAAAACTGTTGTAGTTTTAATGGCTTTCAGAGCCACCCTCCCTGGCAGTAATGTCATGAAGTGGTTTGGCCCTGCTAAACTAAGATCAAGTGTAATCTTGTGCACTTTTGTGCAAGCACTTATTTGCATCATATGGTTAATAACAAAGCCTCCTGTTGCTTCATACAACACCAAGTTCTTGAGTGCAACTATAATTGTTGAATGTGCTGTCGGATCTGAAACTGGATTTTGGTGTGTGCTAGGATATATTGGCTTCCTAGCTTTGTTGTGCTTCTTATTAGCATTTTTGGCCAGAAAATTACCAGACAACTTTAATGAAGCTAAATTCATCACATTCAGCATGCTTATATTTTTTGCTGTGTGGATAACCTTCATTCCAGTTTATGTGAGCTCTCGTGGAAAATATATGGTTGCTGTCCATGTCTTTGCTATTCTAGCTTCTGCATTTGGTCTCTTGCTTTGTATATTTGCTCCTAAATGTTATATTGTATTACTGAAACCCGAGAGAAATGACAAAAAGCATATGATGAAAAAATAGTATTATGTATAGCTAGTATAAGTCTAGCTTGTAATACAATGTTCCAGGGTTAACATTTGCAGTCTGTATATATGTGTGCAAAATCCTTGCAAAAAAATCGTATCTGAAATTGTTCCTTAGAAAAAGATTAATATGACCTATAGAAGTTGACTGGTTATTAAACCATGCTATTAAAGTACTCTTCCTCCTGTTCCTGCTGTTATTTTTTTATTCTAAATGACTTTTGATTATAACACAGTAGAAGGACAGATTTAACATTATCTCCATATAATCTCCACAATGAATGCAAAGTTCTCAGACAACAAATCAAGGACATCAAAAAATCAAGGAAAGGCCCACTAAGGCCCTAGCCCGGCCCTTGTCCGACACAGCTTATCAGAATTCTCCCAATTCCCAATTATTTTACTCTCTATGGCACTGTGTTGCCAGCAGGGAACATAGCCTATTTATTTATTTATTTTTTATTTATTTTTGTATTTTTTTTAATAAAATGAGACACCCATTAAACTGATCAATGCTATCTATCTCAGAGGAGGAGAACTCAAATACCAATCAATGAATCTAATCATACTAATCAATGCCCTTCACTAGCTAACTTCCCTCTGTATTTTTTACTTGGATGTACATCATTCATTACATTGCATGAGTGCCCACTACTGGTGGAACCCTTGCAATGGGATGAATCGATATGTCCTAAGCCCTTGATCACTTGGAATCCCCTATGGATTTGATTTTGTATTTACATTTTTTCCCCCTTACAAATTTAATCAAGCATAATCAAGACGAATCTAGCCATTTAAATATCCAGTTATTCTTCCATTCTAAAAATATGTGCCTGTGTGTAAAAGCAGCCTACGTGGCAAAATACCCTGACCCACAGATGAGAAACATCTGGAAAAATAAGTGTGGGCAGAATTAGAAAATAAATAAAAAATATGCTGCCAGAAGAAATAACTGCATGCACATATTTGGTTTACTATTAGGAAGGCCTTGATAGGTGACCTAAATTAAAACTAGATGGTGTAGGCAGAAATACATTGCATGTAATGGTATGTGTTTGTTGTAGACTGGGCCTAAAAAGGACAGCAACAATGAAGCAGACTTAGTAAAGTAAAGCGCGCAAGTCCTACGGATACCGCATTCCGTATCGGGTGGGTACGAGCTGCACACCCCTTCCTGGCAAAGTGTGGACGCAGCTCTTGCCACACCCGAGAGGGATGAATGAATTATTAGCCCTGAATAAAATAAAGGGAAACAATATGAATGCATTATCCCTATAAATAAAGGGAAAATGAATGAATGATGAGCCCTGTCTGCATAAAGGGACGAGAAGTGTAAATGTGTTTAGGAAAATAATATCAATAAAAATTTAATCAAGATCTTTTATAGGCTTTTGCATTTTGATGTCTGTGTGAAAGAAAAGGTGAAAATTTTCTATGATCAGTGCAGTAGAAGTGAGATCAAGGCACTAAGTTAAATAAGTATATAAAAAAATAATTATAAGTGCGGACAAAATAATAAAGAGAAGTAAAGATAAATAAAAAATTATTATTAGAAATGTTTACATACTGAGTGATTGTAACAAAGTTGAGACTATCAATTCATACAAAAAGAGTAAATGCATCAGACAGAATAAAAAACAAAATTCAAAGATACATGTCACGGAATAAAGACTAAAATTAGGAGAAATTGGTTAAAATAGTTAAATTAAAATTGAATTGAAATATTAAAGGAAAAGGTATGGCAGCCACTCCAGTGGAAATATTAGGATTAAAGTATCCACTGTGTAAAGAGTTAATAAACAAGATATCAAACAAATGGCAGAAGAGAACAAAAAATCTGGAGACAAAGTGGACACAGGAGGGGACATTTGAGGTAACATTGTGTGAGGAAATGGAAACTCTGATAAAAAAAAACATAAAACTAAGAGTATCAGTAAGAAACGAGAAAAAAGAGAAGCAAAAAGGGAAAAAGAGAAAGAAGTGATAGCCATGTTTAAAAAGGAAGGGGAGCACATATTAAAAAATATATAAAAAAGGCAAGAAAAATATTGAAAGAGGCAAACAAAAATACCAAGAAAAAGGAAAGATTATTTTCTGAGCCGCCCCCCTATATACCCACAGAGGGAGAGTTCCCAATCCTCAAGGGAACAGTAGAAGTAACTGGAGAAATGCAAATGGAAGGGCCAGTAGAGTTGGAAGAAAAAAAGGAACCAGCTGTAAAAACACATAGGCAACAGAGAAAAGAAAGTGAAGAATATTGAGGATGAGAGTGAAAGAGAGGAGTTATTTGATAGCGGAAAATGGGACCAGGGCAGAGAAAAAGGGACACTCAGACCACTGGCTGCACAACTCCCAATTTTAATCAAGGGTGCGCAGGGACAATATGTCCCCTGGGCCTCACAGGACCTCGAGGGGCTGGTCACTCGCCTCCCAAATCTGCATGAGGGGGCTGGGAAAATGGATTAGAGTATTTGAAGAAGAAACTATGGGCAAACTTTTGGCTGTGGGGGACATTAAAGCTTTGCTGGCTAAAATAGTAGGAGGGGCAAAGATGGATGAAATTCTTCAAACAACTACTCTGGACAGAGCAGTGAACTCTCATAATATGGATGGAATTGTTTTTGATGCATTCCGTCCAGCAGTGTGGCAGGCACTGCGTACTCTCGGGAAAAATGCAATTAATTCCAATGACAGCTCCAGTGTGTCTACAAACAAGAAATCAAAATATAACAATGCCCATTCTGGTATCAAATCAGACTCCAATCAATTTGATAGGAAGAGATGCATTATGTAAATTGGGGCTACAAAACTGGTGTTCTCCAGAAGGAATATATATCGATGCAATAGGAACAGAAACACAAATGGTGGTTGCAGAGCCAAAAGCTAATGTCTATTGGATAGGACAGATAGAACAAGATGTGAGACAGACAGTCAGTAAGTGGG
>NW_015632731.1:322325-327414 GCF_001515625.1 Sinocyclocheilus rhinocerous
GTCCCACATATTGCAGTATATGTAGGAAAAAATTGGGAAGCAAAAGATTTAGGACCAACGATGAAAAAGGCAGAACAAAGCAAGTGGGAACCAACAGGTCATCCATTGATTTTTCATTCAGCTGACAAAAATTATATCAAAATTTTGTGTGCAACCAGTTTGCTGGGAATTCCTCAGGAAGTAGTTATCGGTCAAAAGAAAATGACACAGATGACTACAATAAAAAAAAATAATCACAAAAATGAGACTGAGTTATTTAAGGAAATGCAGCGTCAGGTACCAACTGAACTATGGTCTCAACATGACACAGATATAGGATTAATAAAATCAGCAAATCCAGTAAGAGTACAACTTAAGCCAGATGCACGTCTGCCCAGAAAAGCCCAATACCCTTTGCGTCCAGATGCTGAAACAGGGATAAAAAACACTATTGAAGGTTTAGTAAAGGCAGGAGTAATAATAGAAACAACTAGTTACTGTAACACTCCAATTATGCCCATAATTAAAGCAGACAAAGACAGATGGCGACTTGTACATGACTTAAGAACAATCAATGAAATAATAGAAGATATGCCAGCTGAAGTACCAAACCCGCACACGTTGCTGACGAATGTCCCTCCTGATGCCAAATTCTTTACAGTAATTGATCTCTGTTCAGCCTACTTTAGTGTGCCGCTTGCAGAAGAAAGTAGGTATTTGTTTGCCTTTACATATGCAGGTAAACAGTATACATACACCAGAATCCCACAGGGATATAAACATTCGCCACACTTATTTAACAGAATACTTAAGGCTGATTTAGAAGATCTTAGAATAGATGGAACACTGTTACAATATATGGATGATTTAATTATCTGTTCTTCCTCAATAGAACAATGTCACAGAGACTCAATTAAGGTATTGACAAAATTAGCGCAAGGAGGACACAAAGTGTCCAAAAACAAAATCCAGTATTGCCAGCCTCAAGTTGAATACTTGGGAAGATTGATTGCATTTGGCACACAAGCTATAGCTCCAGCTCAATTGGAAGGCATAAGTAAAACACCATTGCCTCAGACAGTAGGACAAATGATGACTTTCCTAGGAATGACAGGCTTTAGTGCCGACTGGGTAGAAGACTATGCAGTAAAGACAGGGCCGTTGAGAGAAATGATGAAACAAGCAGGATTACAACATTTAAGCAATCCATTAAAATGGAACACAGATGCATTACTAGCATTTGAAACAATAAAAAAAGAACTACAACAGGCCCCTGCCCTGGGAACGGCAGAATACGATAAAATGTTTCATCTGTATGTGGCAAATAGCACTGAGGGTTATGCATCAGCTGTACTGATGCACGAGACTTGTAGTGGGAGAAAAAAACAACCTATAGCTTATTACAGCACAAAGTTAGATAATGTAGCCCAGGGATACCCACCATGTTACCAACAAGGCCTAGCAGCAGTATATTATGCTTATGAAAAAGCATCCACAATAACTATGGGGTACCCAGTAACTATACATACTCATCACAAAATTGTGGAATTAATAGAACAAGGGAAATTTGTTCTGACACAAGCTCGAATTCTGGCCTATTCCTCGCTACTCACATATCCAGATGTTACCATTAAACGATGCCAGACAGTTAATCCAGCTGAATTAATTCCTTTGGCTTTTGAAGGAGAACCCCATGATTGTGTGAATGAGTCATTGGCATTTACTAGATTACGACCAGATCTTGAATCAACACCCATCCCTGAAGCAGAAGTCACTTATTTTGTAGATGGTTCTAGCTTTAGAGACCATGAAGGAAATCATACAGGATATTCAGTAGTGAAGAGAGATAAAGAAGAATTTGTACCTGTGGTATCACAACATTGTGTACAGCCTTGCTCTGCTCAATTAGCAGAATTAAAAGCTCTTACAGCTGCATGTCAGTTAGTGAAAGGACAAAATGCCAATATTTTCACAGATTCAGCATATGCTCATGGTATATGTCATCTATTCGGAGCAGTGTGGAAACAAAGATGTTTTAAAAAAAAAAGTGATGGGACTCCCATCCAACATAGTGAACAAACCCCTATGAACAATAGGGGAACAATTTGGTGCCCCTATGAACAATGTGGCACCAAAGGGGAGCTAAAAAAGACTCACAAGAGATCTGGCATTTGGTAATGGACTATGTCGATATGATAAAGCGAGTACAAGGCAAAAAATACATACTTGTGATCATAGACAGATTTAGCAGGTGGGTGGAGGCAGTACCATCAGCAGATCTGGGAGCAGGAACAGTAATTAAATTTCTAACAAGAGAAGTAATTCCTAGATTTGGAATACCATCAGAAATAAGTTCAGATAATGGGTCGGCATTCATACAAAAAACTGTAAAACAAGTATTGCAACAATTAAGAATAAAACAGAGACTAGGGTGCATTTACCATCTGTAGAGGACCCTACAAAGGACCGCCTCTAGAGCAATTACAAATGGAACTTCGCTTGTATATGAAGAAATTAACTGTCATACATAAAGTTATCTATTTACAGGAAAAATGAAAAGAGCCCAGAGAGGAAACAGAGACTGCATGTCCAGTGTTCCGGGTGATCAAGTATCTTCTGCCCAAGGGTGGCCCACTAGGATGCGCAAAATATCTGGGCTGAAGATCAACTATGCTAATCCTGTGATATTCTATGTGTGATGTTTTGAATGTGTTTTTATGTCTTTATACATAACTGTGACAACCACAGGCAAGCGCTGAACCAATTGCACACTCATGCTTATAACATTGTTTTCTATAGAAGTAGAAATTATGGAGACTGGATCTTTTACTCCCTCCTAGTCAAGGGTTGGGGGAGAGGTTTGGTCCTGATGCTCCAAACCAGAGTGATGCTGCATCATTTAGTCATTGGTAATAAAACAGAGTGACTGATATAGTCACTAGGTAGTGTTAAATAATACGCCTGAATTATGAAGTAGCACTCTGGGTAAAAAATACTAAGCAAATGTGAGACTTACTAAGTCTCAAAGGGGGGAATGTCGACCAGTCATGTCTAAAGTGAATGTAAACAGACGTTCCAAAAATTCGGATATGGTCAAAAGATCGGATTTGTGCATTAAGACTTGCAGTGTAAACGCAGCCCTAGTTGCTTTAACCAGCTCAAACCAGCTGCCATGCTTCAAAACATACCTAATCAGCTTTTGCTGGGTTTTTTTTTCTTAACAGGGGTATTTGCATTTTTGCATGAATATATAATGTATTTATAAGAATAGTAAGTTACATACTATATCTGCACATATTATGATTTTTCTTTTGAAAGGAATCGCTTCCTCAACTTTCAAAAGCAGTGAGACGTCATTAGTGAGGAAGTGCATTTTATGTCTATGTGCTTTTGCACATGCAGGTCTTTGTGTGTGTATGTGCATGCTTGTAAGAATAAGGTGCATATTAGGACAAGCTTATGGTGATTATATTGTGCTTTTGTAAAATTAAAAAATAAATAAACAAGATGCACTTTCTGCCATCTTTGTCTCCTTGAACTGGAGCGTGTCACAAAAATGAACAGTGTATAGGCTACTTGCCACACAGATGTGAGAAATATATCTATAGAAAGCTTGAAATGTCTACTTTATAGCAAACCAGTTCAATTAAAAAAAATACTCTCTGATTATGTAATCTTAATGAAAGGGGCATTTCTCTCTAAAGGTGCGTTACTAAACTGCGGAGATGGAGAGTCATTGTCATATTCAGCTTTGCAGTCTACACTGACTAAAAACACTAGTTTATTAATAAATTATTAAAATATCTCCTTACATTTTTTTCCCTACACATTCATAGTCATTACTTTTGCCGGTGCTTTGCAGCAGGCTTTATGCATGCACTTGAGCACTTAATATTAAGAGCTTATTATAGTTTAGAAGTAATTATATGAAGAGTTCAGATGCAAAAGCCTCTAAGTGTCATCTCAAATTTTCATCTAAAATTAGCATTTTTATTAGGCTCCTATATTTATGTTCATTTATTTCACTTTAATGGCATAGAAAAGGACATATACATTGCCATTAAAGTAAAATTACTGAACCTATTCCAATGAAAAGTGCACTTATCATCAATTTTCATCCATATAATTGCCTACAAAATATATGAGTCACCTTTACTGGTAAGTAAAGAAGTATTATCAAAATCTTTACATTACATATCATCAAATGTATCATACGAAATTACAAAAAAAAAAAGAAACTGCATGTTGCCTTGAGTCAACATTGTACTAATGGAATCCTGAGCAGGAGCTAGGCTGCGTTTACACTGGCACAAAAAATCCGATCTTTCGCTCACATCTGACACAGATCGGAATTTGTTGCACATGTGTAAACACAAAAACCCGCACGAGATCCGATTTTTTTGCATCCGATCTGAGCCACTTCCAAATAAGCTTATGGTGATTATATTGTGCTTTTGTAAAATTAAAAAATAAATAAACAAGATGCACTTTCTGCCATCTTTGTCTCCTTGAACTGGAGCGTGTCACAAAAATGAACAGTGTATAGGCTACTTGCCACGCAGATGTGAGAAATATATCTATAGAAAGCTTGAAATGTCTACTTTATAGCAAACCAGTTCAATTAAAAAAAATACTCTCTGATTATGTAATCTTAATGAAAGGGGCATTTCTCTCTAAAGGTGCGTTTCTATACTGCGGAGATGGAGAGTCATTGTCATATTCAGCTTTGCAGTCTACACTGACTAAAAACACTAGTTTATTAATAAATTATTAAAATATCTCCTTACATTTTTTTCCCTACACATTCATAGTCATTACTTTTGCCGGTGCTTTGCAGCAGGCTTTATGCATGCACTTGAGCACTTAATATTAAGAGCTTATTATAGTTTAGAAGTAATTATATGAAGAGTTCAGATGCAAAAGCCTCTAAGTGTCATCTCAAATTTTCATCTAAAATTAGCATTTTTATTAGGCTCCTATATTTATGTTCATTTATTTCACTTTAATGGCATAGAAAAGGACATATACATTGCCATTAAAGTAAAATTACTGAACCTAAACATAGGAGCCTGATAAAAATGCTACTTTTAGAACTCTTCATGTATATACA
>NW_015632731.1:327424-331580 GCF_001515625.1 Sinocyclocheilus rhinocerous
TATATATATATATATATATATTGTGGCAAGCCAATGTGGGAAGGAGAAAACCCAGGCCAAAGGAGCAGGCTAGGAAAAGTCATTAATCATGAGTACTTCCACCTGGTCACCCTCCAGACATGGAACCACCCACAGCTGTAGCCAATGATGACCTAATGGAGGTTGTCATAAAGCTAGGATCTCTGCTTCAGTCTGGTGTTGGTGGCCCCAGGAGAAGGTGCTAAAACTCTGGATGGTCTAGACCAGACGAGTTGAAGAGTAATCCAAGACAACCGGCTGAAGAGCAAAGAGGGTGACTCTTGTCATGTGTTGCTTACTGACCTGCCTCCTTTCTGCTCTGTCTCCCTTTTTAAGGTGGCCCTGCGGTGAAAAGGACATAGGGAACACAGACAACAAAGACAACGAAGATACCCCAGACTGGGAAGAACCTAAGTTACAGTTTAGATTTCTTTTTTGACCCTCCTATTTTCTTGGCTGAATAAAAGCCTCAGTTTTGTTAACTCTCTTTACAGGTTGAGATGATAACCCCCAGAGGAGGATGCACTTTCAAAGCTGGGGTGGTTGACGGCCTGCCAGTACCATTCCTGTTATGTGTGGCAAGCCAATGTGGGAAGGAGAAACCCCAGGCCAAAGGAGCAGGCCCCGGCTAGGAAAAGTCATCAATCATGGGTACTTTTTCACCCTACTATTTTCTTGGCTGAATAAAAGCCTCAGTTTTGTTAACTCTGCATCTGCCTCTCTTGTGGTTGTGTTTTGTGGCAACTAAAACCTAATTTCACCCTAGGACGTCACATTTGGTGGAGAATGCGGGCATAGAGGTCAACGCTTAAGTGGCCACAAAACTATACCCAGATAAGGACAGAATGGAAGCTGCCATTAACACCTTGTTGACCAGTCATGCCAAACAGAGGGAGCAGCTAGGTGCCCTCGGGGGGCAGTTACCACAATGTGTCAAGTCCTGTCCAAAACCAGGCACACAATAGGCCCAGGGAGGGTCCTCACTAAGCAGACTCCAGATGATGATGTTGAAGCTTAGCGTTAAATATAGCATGCGATTTATCGTGCAGCCCTAATAAATAAATAAATAAATAAATAAAAAATATATATATATACCGACCAAAGGCACAAACGGGTGTTTTTGTCATGTATTTACTGAAAAATAATAAATACGATAACGGGGTTATCAATTGATTACTGAAATTGTATGTTTTGCTGATTAACAAAAAGAACGGATCTGAAGGATGTACAAGTTCACATGTATCTCTCGATCTGCCCGCCACCACCTGGCACGCTGCCTTTTATCAGGGGCTCCCACAACCAATGGGAAGCAAGGTCAAAAGACAACAAAGTTACCAGTATTCCATTATACTATTTAGATACCCAAAATGAATGTTAATACACAACAGTTTGCACTATCACTTCTGGGGCTTTTCAGGGCTTCCTTGGGGCCAAAGGCCAGGGATTTTTGGATTTTTTGGCCTGCCGAATATGGCCCTAAGCGGGTCAACTAGGGCTCGAGGAGTGGTCATGAACAAAGGCGGAGTTTATCAGAGTTAGGAAATGTATTATATGCAAAGATAAAGGTTACGCATGCTAACTATTAGGGGTGTAACGATTCATCAATATGGATCGACACATCTATCAAACATTTAATGATAAGATGTATCAATGCCTGAAGGTACAAGGCGAGTGTAAAAGATGCTCGGGAGAGTTGACAGAACTGTCGAGCTCTGTGTGAGAAATTTTCTGTACGCAGTATCGCACACACATCCAAAGCTGCGCACGTGTGCAGCTGCACACTTCTTGTGTTTTGACCGTGCAGAAGAAATAATGTGCTGTGCACATGTAAAAATTATTTGGGAAAACCTTTTGATTTAATTCCAGTAAGTGCAAAATAATTGCAATGCTCGGGAGTTGGTGGGTCCTATAGAGTTGGTGTTGCTATAGAGTTAGAACCGGTGAATGCGATTTACAGGTGTCATAGGAATGATGTGCACCAAATCAATCAGTCACTGTAGAAATTGAATAGGCCTACTTTAACTAAACTTTTCTCAAAATTGACTTTGTTGACTTTATCGACTTCAAACGGGTGTAGCTCAGTCATTTTTGGCCAATTCCAACAAATCAGTTTTTTTTTAACAGTTTTTTTTATGGAGATTGTGAAAGCACAGGACACAGGAGACAGTGCTCAAACATCCTCAGATTACATACATTGTGAACAATTAATTGAAATGCTTTTTTTCTAAAGAAATTTGACGCAAAAATACAAGTGTTTATCAACTTTCTTCTATTGTCTTATATGTGTACGCATTTTGATTTAAAGGGGACTTATTATGCAAAATAACTTTTATAAGGTGTTTGAATTTTTCTAAGGTGTGTGGCCGCAGTGTGTCCACTCATTTTTTATTTTTTTTTATAATCCCAATAAATCATAAACAGTCTCTCTGAAAACACAATTCCAGATTTTGTCCTATGTTGATGTCATTGTAGGAAGAAATCCCACCTATGTGTGATGATCTCTGGCCTATTAGCATTAATACCGCCCTGAGTGAGAAGCAGCAGTCTGCCATTACTCTCTTCTTGCTGTAGCTGCTGGAGATATACAGTGTCAGTGCTAAAAGTCCTAAATGTTTGTGCCAATCATTTTTCGCTGGACTGCCTCACAAACGAGGGTCAGTTCAAAGCTGAATTTTTGAAAAGGTTGATTCTGAAAGAGGGCTCAATGCCTATGCTTCATGCGCGAACGTCAGCCCCAGACAAAGTAAGTACAGTATCACATGTCATATTTTGTTTTCCAAATTGCCTTTCTGAAAGAGCTTCTTGGCACTCTGTAAGGTTAATGTTGCTAAAGCTACCATTGACTCTGCCTGTTTTCACTGATGCTGACAGACATGCTTATATATAGGAATGTGGTAGTTAAAAATGGCATATGAAAGCAATGTGAAGCCGACTGCTTGAATTTGTGAAAGAGGGACTGAGAGTTTCTGACATTTTCAGTGCATGAGATTGTCATGTTTTGTTGTTGCTGGTATGCCAGAGCATGAGCTCTTGAAGCTCTGCCCTCTTCTGAAAAGGGGGTCGGGAGCACCAGTTAATTTGCATTTAAAGGGAAAAACACAAAAACGGTGCGTTTTGGTTCATACCCTAAAAGTGGCAATTTTAACAAGCTATAAAAAATTATCTGTGGGGTATTTTGAGCTAAAACCTCACATACACACTCTGGGGACATCAGAGACTTATTTTACATCTTGTAAAAAGGGGCATAATAGGTCACCTTTAAAATTCACTTTTATAAGGTGTTTGAACACTGATGTGTATCCACGGTGTGTGTAAACAACAAGCCTTTAATGGTAAAAATCCACTCATTATGATTTATAATCCCCGTAAATCATAAACAATCTCTCCAAAAGTGAAGTTCCTGATTTTCCCCTACTGTGATGTCACAGTAGGGACAAAGCCCCACCCGCGACTGGTGAGGATCTGCCCTATTAGCATAGACACAGCCCTGAGTGAGCTGCACACAGTCTGCCATGTTTATATCATCGCTAGAGCAGCTAGTGATATGTGTCAGCGACGTAAACATTATAGCTGCTCTGTTGTTGGCTGTTTGTTTGTTTGTTTGTTTATTTATATAGCACAGTTTAATACAACACCAGGTTGCACAAAGTGCTTAACAATATCACAATAAAATTACATAAAAACAAACATAGTCACAAATAACAACACAAATCACATAACAACATAGGCACAAATTAGAATAACTAAACCTGCATCACAACAACTTCTCATTAGTCTTTAACCCTTTAGGCACCAGGGTTTTTTTGGAAAAATGCTGGATTTTGACATCAAGATTTCAAAAGCTTGTGGCTTGAAAGGGCTTAAAGATAGAGATCTAATGTAAATTAGAAAAATGTTGGGCATGACCGAAAGTTTATGTGGGGGGTAAATATACTCATCTAATTTGCATATTATGACGTCATCAGGGGGCGGCCCTCCTGAATGTCATAATATTCAGGAAATAATAGATATTAAATGGATGTTTGCTTTTTATCCTTATTCCAAATGATCAGGAAAAGAGGAAATCAACAGTAAAACAGGAGAATGTAGTAAATTATTACTATATTACTGTGCCATAGTAAAATGCATGTGCCTATTT
>NW_015632731.1:332252-338909 GCF_001515625.1 Sinocyclocheilus rhinocerous
AGATCTAATGTAAATTAGAAAAATGTTGGGCATGACCGAAAGTTTATGTGGGGTGTAAATATACTCGTCTAATTTGCATATTATGACGTCATCAGGGGCGGCCATCTTGAATTTCATAATATTCAGGAAATAGTAGATATTGAATTGATGTTTGAACTTATTTGCATGTTTTTTTTTTTTGTTTTTTGTTTTTAATCTTCATTCCAAATGATCAGAAAAGAGGAAACCAACAATAAAACAGGAGAAAGTACTAAATTATTACTATATTACTATACTATATAGTAGTAAAACGCATGTGAACAGTAGCCTACTTTTTGATCAGTTCATCAGTAATATTCAGGAAATAATAGATATTGAATTGTTGTTTGAACTTATTTGCATGTTTTTTTTTTGTCTTTTTATCCTCATTCCAAATTTTCAGAAAAGAGGAAACCAACAATAAAACAGGAGAAAGTAATACATTATTACTATATTACTTTACTATATAGTAGTAAAACGCATGTGAACAGTAGCCTACTTTTTGATCAGTTCATCAGTAATATTCAGGAAATAATAGATATTGCCCTGCCACCCCCATCCCCGTTGGGCAAAGGGTCGAAATGATCACTTGTTTGTGCTTCGTGAACACTCTCGCCTTGCACGGCGGCACCATTGCGCTGCAAAGATGTACCGGGAGAAGCGCGATTATTAGACGACCAATCGTCATTTCCAAAAGGCAAATATTCCCCTTCAGAGTCAGAATCGGTTAATAACATTTGCAAAACATCCTCACGGTACAACTCTTTATTAGCCATTTGCCGATTTTCTCTCACAAATCTCACAGCTTACCCGCACGCTATGAACTGAACTGCTTCCGCATCAATGACACGAAAGCTCACTTGCTCTGCTCTTTCCTCACACACTTTGAATAGGAACGTGACGTAATTTTGGTCTAGAATCGAAGTACTACATGTCTGCCATCTAGTGGTAGGGAATACAAATGAGATATTACACCATATTAGGAACTACAGTCTATTTGATTAAGTATGATGTCTTGTCGCAATTTTGCGACTTTGGCGCTTAGAGGGTTAAAAGATGTGCTTTTAACATAGCTTTGAAAACCGGTAGTGAGATAACGAATCTAATAGTATGAGGGAGGTCATTCCACAGTTTTGGACTGGCTCGTGAAAAGGCTCTATCTCCCCTGTGTTTGTATATTGTCCTAAGACCTATTCGTACGGGATTAGTATTACCTGGTGACCTCCAGTCATTTGTAATAATTGCGGAGGTTGTCTGTAATCTTAATCCCGTGCGAAAATTTTAAGCCGTACCGGCAGCCAATTTATTTACGCAAGTAATGGAGTGACTGAGTCATGTTTTTTTGCAGACTTAATCATTCTCGCCGCTGCGTTCTGGATTCTCTGTAGGCATCCCAGTGCACCACAATCAACTCCAAAATAAAGGGAGTTACAATAGTCCATTCGAGTGAAAACGAGAGCCGTAATATTTGGCCGATATTTGGCATGACTACGGTGTTCCTTTCCTGTGCATAAAACATAATGCTGTGAACAGACTGTACTTTGCACAAACAGTTCTTGACAATTTAAGCTATTAAAGAAATAAAAGCAAATGTCACCAAGTGACAACTTAACTAAGTAAACAAAGACAAAACTACAATAGCATATTTAGAGATGAAACTGACCTGCACTTGAAACCCTGAACAGTAGTTTTGCTTCTCTGCTCCATCTGTGCGCTTCCACAGTCAAATCCATTCTCTCTCTCACATTGATTACTACTCTGATCCAAACCGTTTGGCGGAGGCGCGGAGAGCGCGAGAGCCGAAGCATTGCCAGTCACGACAAACCGATTCATGATTTATTAGATTTAATTGTCGAATGGCGAATTCGGAAATAATCACTTTATTACATTCGGCAGGCAATTATACAATAATAATATTAAAATAGGGAGCCAAATCGCCTGCCAAGCCACCGAGAATTGTCCCGGTTCTCACAATGGCCAGACTGCGCCTGATTTCCACAGCATGCAGAATGTGCATGATTCATATATTGTCTTTTTGCGGCTTAATATTCACAGACACTAGTCCATACCGCGCTTTGATTCAAGTGTACTGACCTACTTTTGATTTATTCGTCCAAAATGTGGCATATTCCGTCCGCGTTAGGCTATAGGAATTCCGTTTTTTATGACTGGATTATACGAACCAGTCTGTGTTTTCTGCATCGCAGAAATTATAGGGCCGTATGTCTCAGAGTAGTCAGTGCAATTTGGGAAAGAAATCAATTAAATCTGTATGTGGATGTGTGTAAATATTCAAATGTAATCCCCTTTGTAATCGTTAACATTTTCATAAGTAACTGTAATTTAATTACACATTTTTTCTTAGTAACTGTGACTGATTACAGTTACATTTATTTTGTAATTGAATTACGTATCGCCGTTACATGTAACTAGTTACTCCCCAACACTGGAGATAGAGTATGCAAACACTGCGAGAGCATCACTACCGGAAGCAGAAATGTCTGACTTGACATCTCCGCTTTCAATTCCGCCCCCGACTGCAAGCGGCTACTCTCGCCGATCGGTCTGCGCAGTGCTGCATGAAGTCGAAGACACCTATTCTGAAGGTCTGGCTATGCGAAACTACTGGAGTATCCGAAGCACAAGCTGTAAAAGCTCTGCCCTTTTCTGGAAGGGGGTGGGGAGCAGCAGCTCGTTTGCATTTAACCCTTAAATGCATACCTTGAGTCTTTAGAGAGTCTTTCACTACCCTCTCCCTTCTTAATTTTTTAAAAGTTAGACATCAACTTTCTTAGTATTCTTCAATCTATTCATTATAATCAATATAACAAGAAAAAATTTCGGATTTAAAAATTTTTTTTGTAAAAAGTGTATAGGGTCGCTAGAGACCCCATATATGTAAATGTGTAAGTATTTTACTGCGCAACTATATTTACATATCTGATGACTCAATATGTGCAATTAATTTTTATTCCTCAAGGTGGCACTGTTTGATACACAATGATGATGTGATGTTTCACTCATACCCACCACAGGCATAAAACAAAAGAGTCAGCAAAAAGTTAACTGGTTTGAATGGCTTTACTGCAGAGCAATTACTGTACGCAATGAATAAATGTCACTGTCATTTGATGATGGGTGTGGTGAATAAGCTGCCAGTGATCAAAATATTGATTTTTAAGTAATTGAAAATGATAGTTTTGAGAATATGGTTGAGATTGCGAATATGAGCCAGATGCTAGATGTACTGTGGAAATGCGCTCTGACAATGACAGCGATGGTAAAACCATCTGCTCAAACTGAACCTTCTAACTTTCAAAAGGTAACGAAATATACTTTATTTTATTCTTCTGTAATTGTTCCTTAAAATATCAAGAGAGTTTTTTTTTTTTTTGCTATTGCAGCAGTTATAGATCCATCAGTGCTGAATATATAGGTCAGGGTCGCTAAAGACCTGAATGTGTAATAATGATTGGCGAAACATTAATGCATTTAAGAGTTAAAGAGACACACTCGAAAACAGTGTGTTTTTGCTCATACCCCAAAAAGGGTAATTTTGGGCATGGTATAATAAATGATCTGTGGGGTATTTTGGGCTGAAACTTCACAGACACATTCTGGGGACACATGAGACTTAAATTACATCTTGTAAAAAGGGGCATAGGTCCCCTTTAAATTGGAGTTGCCATTACGGAGCACCTGCGACTGAACAAGTATGTGTGTTCCCTTTCGAACAGTCTCTCCCGTTGCGTAGAACGCATATGGGGAAAACTCCTGTTTTACTCTGTACTGAAGCCTGATTTGTTCATGTTTGTGTAGCTGCACAAACCAATGGTGCTTTAGCATGCCAGAAAGGGCAGACCACTATATAAGGTGGCAAGGAGTGCCATTCATCAGATCATTCTCCTTCAGTGATGAGGATCATCTCATCGTTGACTCTGCGAGGAAGCTGAGAAGAAGAAGAAGCCAAGGAAGAAGCTCCAGCTCTGCTCGCCACCGCCGTTGAAGAGCCCCCAAGCAGTGAAGGTTTTCCCTGTGGCCATCCGGCGTGTGAAGTGCAAATTTCCGAAAGCAAATTTCAGCGCACGTTGTTTCAAATGTCGTGGCTCGTGCAAGGATCCCTTGCATGAGATGGTCAGGCACAGTGAGTGTGTCGCCTGTCTGGACAGCACTCACACAGAGACTGCACTCACTGAAGGCTCATGCTCTCACTGCACGAGTATGAGTCTTTCCCGTCTCTGCTCACGGAATGCCTTCGTTCATGAAGGCGATGTCCCCCCCCCGCCGCTTTCCCGTTTCTATTCGGCACATCTGAGGAGGACGTCATCATCGAGGACGTCATCAGCAATGACTCCATGTCCTTGGCGGCGTCTGATGCAGAAGGGTGGGAAGGTTCCGGCGGGGAGCCCAAAGCCATTCCCCCTTCTCAACCTGTGGTTGACGTGGCACGCCCCCTACTCGGCCCGTGTTAATTCCTCGGCGCGAGTGAGTACTCTGATTGGATGTTCAGTTTAGCGAACGAGTCAGTGCTGAGAAATAAAGTGGAAGTGATGAAAACAAGCATGTAAATGAAGGTGGTACAGACAGAAGGCTGTTTTAAATGTTACGTGATCTTTCCAAATCATTCTAATACGCGAATGTTTTCATAACACACGAGCCGCTTAAAATGATTAAAGTTATCAACGTTACTGATATTCAAAATGGTAAGCAAGCGCCACTTTGTTTACATTTCGTATATCTGCGTTTATCTCGTATATCTTTGTTTCGGTTTCTCCTTTTGAATGATGAATATCTACTATTGATAGCTGCTGATATGAACAGCTCGTTCCTCTCACGCATGCGCAGAACGCACGTGTTAGTTTACCGTCGGCTGTAGTCTGTGCGGTGTGTTAGAGCGCAGCTTTTTGGTCAGACGCTGCTGACGCGAGGCGACAACACCGTTGGCTTTCGGCTTGGTGTGTCCCGGCCTTTAAGTGCTCTCAACTCCGTTCAGAGCCCACATCACCCTGCTGGCGCTACCCGTTGCAGATGGTGAGCAGGGTCAGAATCTGCTCTGTCCAGTGAGGGCACTGAGAGTATATCTAGAGTGCTCTAGCCTGTTTAGACAGTCAGAGCAGTTCTTTGTTTGCTTTGGAGGCCGCCATAAGGGACTGCCGGCCACAAAGCAATGACTTTCTTGCTTGATTGTAGATGCAATAGCCTTGTCTTATGCCTTATAGGTGTGAGGGCCTTGGCTTACAATGCCTTATAGGTGTGAGGGCCCATTCCACAAGGTGGGTGGCCTCATCCTGGCCATGATCCAGCGGAATTTCTATTAGTGAGATTTGTGCGGCCGCCGACTGGTCGTCGCCGTCCACGTTTGCTAGATTTTACAACTTAGACCTCCCTGCCCTGCAGGCACGTGTTCTTTCTGTTTAAATTGCCATTCTTCCCCCCCTGGGTTAAGCTGGTTATATTCGTGCTTCTCAGCTACTAGCTTGGGGCACAATGTGCTCACGTTCTTAGCTCCCTTATTTTAGCACTCCGAGACTGTGCTCGCAGTGCAGATTGTTCTGTATCTGCTCATAGCGCAGCGTGATTGGATGCATTCCCCATATGCATTCTATGTAACAGGAGACACTGTTCGAAAGGGAACGCTCCGGTTACTGATGTAACCTCGGTTCCCTGAGATAAGGGAATGAGCGTTGCGCCACTTGCCACGCTATAAGCTGCACATGAATCAATGACTGTCCCTTCAGTTGAATGATCTGATGAATGGCGCTCCGAGCCGACTTACAGTATATAGTGGTCGGTTCCGCCCTTTCTGGCGGGCTAAAGCGCCATTGGTTTGTGCAGCTTCACAAACGTGAACAAATCAGGCTTCAGTACAGAGTAAAACAATAGTTTTCCCCATATGTGTTCTACCGAGGTTACGTCAGTAACTGGAGCGTTCTCTTTTTATGTGAAATAATTATAAAAATATCAATTTGATTAAGCATAACTGATATGCACTGCTGACACAAATTAATGAATTACTTTTTTATCATAAATCATGTAAAATTTCAGTACTGGAGTCTATCTTAATTATTTATGTGAGGACCAAACGGCCGCTTATGTCAAGTTTGTTTTGCGGCATAGTTTTTATTCATTTTCCCCTCGCTGGTAAAATGGGGGAGTTGTGTGACATTTGCTTCATGGAGGCGTTTTAAGTCGGCATGAAACGGAAGTTGCGATTGTCTTTTCTTCTCTACTGTGACGTACATCAGAGTGAAACGGCATCTGAAATGAGAAGGCAGGACTTGATTTCATCCTCCGGGAATTGATTGGATCGTTGGAAGTTGGGGCGTTGTTAACAAAATGGAGGCAGATCTGAATGCCAGTTTGCAGTTAGTGGTGGGGGATTTCTCTCCACTGGATTCACAGCCGACACCCAAGCATGAATAAATGTTTTATTTATTAAGGATGACAACGACGATCAACGGCATAAAACATGCCTAAACAGCGCGCACGAGAGAGATAGAGAGAGACTGCCTGAATGACTGAGCGCGTCCTCCATCAGGTTAAGTCATATTCATGAAAAAAATTAGTTTGCAATGTCCTAAGAGTAATGTTGTTGTAATATCCTAATATCTTTTCAATGTTTAGGGGTAACGTACTACC
>NW_015632731.1:339063-347837 GCF_001515625.1 Sinocyclocheilus rhinocerous
TCGTCCTTCGGGAATTGATTGGATCGTTGGAAGTTGGGGCATTGTTAACAAAATGGAGGCAGATCTGAATGCCAGTTTGCAGTTAGTGGTGGGGGATTTCTCTCCACTGGATTCACAGCCGACACCCAAGCATGAATAAATGTTTTATTTATTAAGGATGACAACGACGATCAACGGCATAAAACATGCCTAAACAGCGCGCACGAGAGAGATAGAGAGAGACTGCCTGAATGACTGAGCGCGTCCTCCATCAGGTTAAGTCATATTCATGAAAAAAATTTGTTTGTGATGTCCTAAGAGTAATGTTGTTGTAATATCCTAATATCTTTTCAATGTTTAGGGGTAACGTACTACCTCATGGCTGGTGTTAGTGCTACAAAGTGAAGCATCAGCTTCAGCTTTTCACCCTGTCGTTTATCCCAGCGTTTACCCCTCACGTCACTAGCTCCGCCCTTGCACCATAGCTCGTGACCGAAAGAGAAGATGAGTCGTTTTGAGGGGGAGGGGAGGTTAACGTATTTGTAAAATAATGAAGTGCACGGATAAATTATTATTAAAAAATAAGAATTTTCAATTTTGATTTCATGGTGACTTTAAGGGTGGGTTTTAGAGTAGTGCTGGTGTGAAAGAGACAACGCAGCTTGGTTTTGGGCTTGTGGCTTGAGGTGCGAGGCTAGCTGCACCAGGCTAGTTGTTAATCTTGGTTCGCATTGGAAAAGCGGCTTATAAGTCAGGCCCTGTCAGGCTGAAATGCATGGCTCTAGAGGGGATAGATTTTTGGCCAGGTTGGATTCGTTCATTTGGTTTGGCCAACTCCATTTATTATTATTATTAGTAGTAGTAGTAGTAGTATTACTTAACTTTCCCCTATCTCCATGCCATTCTTGATGCAGAAATTGGTGATTTAACCCCTGTGAACAAGAATAGTATTGTTTGTTTGATGCCTGACTCTGAATACAAACAGACTAAGGAATGCACCAAAAGCTCTTGCATGAAAGCACCCTCAGCAGCACATTCAAATATATTTTTTCAATAGCTTGATGCCAGCATTTCTTGATTAAAATTGACTTCATCCAGCTGCAACAGTTCTTGTGTTAAAAATAATCAGTTAAGCAGTTCATGAGTAAATGGTACACTAACATTTTTAGAAACAAAACAAATAGTGTATTAGCAGATATTATGTTGGTCAAGCTACTATTTACTATTTTAAATTACTGAT
This sequence comes from Sinocyclocheilus rhinocerous, assembly GCF_001515625.1. NCBI lineage: Eukaryota > Metazoa > Chordata > Actinopteri > Cypriniformes > Cyprinidae > Sinocyclocheilus > Sinocyclocheilus rhinocerous. The sequence continues at coordinate 340,283 of NW_015632731.1, forward strand.
TAATTTAGTTTACAATTTTTCTATGCTTCTGTCCCTGCCCCTATACAGAGTTCTGTTCATGCCTCTAGCATAACTATAAGAACAAGCAAGGTCAAGGTCAAAAGGTATAATGAGTCTTAGGCGAAAATACAAACAAACTAACAAACAAACAATAAATAAATAAATTCCCCAAGTGCTCAGAATTGTTTGTGGTAATGAAAACATTGCGGAAAATGACAATGCAGTAGTCCTATGAATCTGAACCATTCAAATCAGGATTTTTTCTTTTTTTAAATCTGCATATGGCATTAATAATCAGCAAGTTAAGACATTTAGATTACATTTACATTTAATCATCTAGCAGATGCTTTTATCCAGAGGAACTTGCAAATGAGGAAAATAGAAATGATGCAATCAAACCAACGTAAGAGCATTTTGTGATAATTATAAATGGGAAAATTATTTGTAGATGGCAAGGAAAGACAACTTAAACTTTGAACTTACTAATTAACTTTTATTTCTGCTAATGATTAGGGTGTTTGATAATGTACATTGTTTAGTAGATACTTATCTTAAACAAAATATAAAAACAGTCCAGACTTCAACCCCCATACACCCCATACTCTTTTCTCTCTCACATGACCTTCTGCATTACATATGTATCTAAATGTGAAAAATCTAATTGGGCTCAACTGATGAAATGTCTAATTTGGCTCAACTGACAAAATGTTATTAATTTAATTTTATTTTAATTAAAAATATATTTGCAAAGTCAAAGATATACTGTAACAAACAGAGGCATTTTTTAAATTAATTTATTATAAAATACCCACATTTCCACATTTCACACTCAAGTACTTAAGTGTTTATTATATGCACAGTAAAAATAAAGCTAAAAATAAATTTTTTTTTTTTTACATTGTTGTGTTCTGTGCCTTTGCTGTGTAGATAAAGGCAAATATATCCTTCAACTGAAAATTAATTAATTGATTACAGTGATCTGGAAATACAACAACAACAACAATAATAATAATAATAGTAGTAGTAGTAGTAGTAGTAGTAGTAGTAGTAGTATCACAACAGTGTATATAAGTTAATATAAAAAGCTAATTGTCATAACCAGTTTATTCAGTTGAAAAAAAAAAGTGGATTACTACTGTATTTTTAACTGTAGTGTATTATTCCAAATGTTTAAAACTTTTTTTTTCTTTTTGTTATGTTTTCATCATATGCTTTTTGTCATTTTTCTCAGGTTTCAGAAGTACAATATAACATTTAGGAGCAAATATACATAGCAAGAGACCAAAGGCAGATGCTAGAATAGCAAAGACATGGACAGCAACCATATACTTTCCACGAGAGCTTACATAAACTGGAATGAAGGTTATCCACACAGCAAAAAATATAAGCATGCTGAATGTGATGAATTTAGCCTCATTAAAGTTGTCTGGCAATTTTCTTGCCAAAAATGCCATTAAGAAACACAAACAAGCTAGGACTCCAATATAACCTAAGACACACCAAAATCCAACTTCAGATCCTACAGCACATTCAACAATTATAGCTGCACTCATAAACTTGGTGTTATATGATGCAAAAGGAGGCTTTGTTGTTATCCATATGGTACAAATAAGTGCTTGCACAAAAGTGCACAAGATTACACTTGATCTTTGTTTAGCAGGGTCAAACCACTTCATGACATTACTGCCAGGGAGGGTGGCTCTGAAAGCCATTAAAACTACTACAGTTTTTGCCAAGATGCATGAAATACAGAGAGTAAAGCTTATTCCAAAGGCTGGATACCGAATCTGACATAACCAGTCAGTCGGCTTCCCTATAAATGTTAGGCCAATAAGAAAGCATGCACAGAGGAAAAGGAGGAGAAGGAAACTTAACTCTACATTGTTTCCTCGTATGACTGGAGTCTTTCTATACATTATAAACACAACAATCACTGCTAATGCTGCACAGGCCCCAAATGCTGAAAATGCCCATAGAATTATTCCCAAGGGCTCCTGAAAGGACAAAAACTCTAAAGTTTTGGGAATGCACTGGTCTTGGGCTTGGTTTGGCCATGTTTCTTTAGAACATGTCAGGCAATCATTTGAATCTGTGGAAAAATTGGTGAAAATGGGGTGCATAAAATATATTTATATTTTGATTATTGCAAATAATAATCCCCCCCCACCTACCTAAAAAACAAAAAGTGAGGAGCTTTGAGAAAATTCACACCTGTCTGATTACTGATCTCTCCTTCAGCACATGGTATACAGTCAAAGCAGCAGACTGGCTTTCCTTTCTGCCTGGCCTTCCTGGAGCCTGGCAGACAGCTTTTACTGCACAGTGATTCTGGTGCCTAATGACCACAGCAGAGCAAGCAGTAGAAAAACACTACATAGTCTCAATGAGAGTGCATGTCACTACATATTTTCATTGCATAAAGACATATGCGACTTAAAAATCTAAAATGTTTAGTATAAAATAAAAGCAATAGTGCATTGCCATTTCAAGTTAAAAAAATTGATTTTATTTAGTTCTGCCATAACTACTGGGGAGAGTTGAAGGAAAAACAGACAAAGCAAGCAATATCGGGTGATGAATGTGATCCATACAGCACAGAATATGAGCATACTGAATGTGATGAATTTAGCTTCATTAAAGTTGTCTGGTAATTTTCTGGCCAAAAATGCTAATAAGAAGCACAACAAAGCTAGGAAGCCAATATATCCTAGCACACACCAAAATCCAGTTTCAGATCCGACAGCACATTCAACAATTATAGTTGCACTCAAGAACTTGGTGTTGTATGAAGCAACAGGAGGCTTTGTTATTAACCATATGATGCAAATAAGTGCTTGCACAAAAGTGCACAAGATTACACTTGATCTTTGTTTAGCAGGGTCAAACCACTTCATGACATTACTGCCAGGGAGGGTGGCTCTGAAAGCCATTAAAACTACTACAGTTTTTGCCAAGATGCATGAAATACAGAGAGTAAAGCTTATTCCAAAGGCTGGATACCGAATCTGACATAACCAGTCAGTCGGCTTCCCTATAAATGTTAGGCCAATAAGAAAGCATGCACAGAGGAAAAGGAGGAGAAGGAAACTTAACTCTACATTGTTTCCTCGTATGACTGGAGTCTTTCTATACATTATAAACACAACAATCACTGCTAATGCTGCACAGGCCCCAAATGCTGAAAATGCCCATAGAATTATTCCCAAGGGCTCCTGAAAGGACAAAAACTCTAAAGTTTTGGGAATGCACTGGTCTTGGGCTTGGTTTGGCCATGTTTCTTTAGAACATGTCAGGCAATCATTTGAATCTGTGGAAAAATTGGTGAAAATGGGGTGCATAAAATATATTTATATTTTGATTATTGCAAATAATAATCCCCCCCCACCTACCTAAAAAACAAAAAGTGAGGAGCTTTGAGAAAATTCACACCTGTCTGATTACTGATCTCTCCTTCAGCACATGGTATACAGTCAAAGCAGCAGACTGGCTTTCCTTTCTGCCTGGCCTTCCTGGAGCCTGGCAGACAGCTTTTACTGCACAGTGATTCTGGTGCCTAATGACCACAGCAGAGCAAGCAGTAGAAAAACACTACATAGTCTCAATGAGAGTGCATGTCACTACATATTTTCATTGCATAAAGACATATGCGACTTAAAAATCTAAAATGTTTAGTATAAAATAAAAGCAATAGTGCATTGCCATTTCAAGTTAAAAAAATGGATTTTATTTAGTTCTGCCATAACTACTGGGGAGAGTTGAAGGAAAAACAGACAAAGCAAGCAATATCGGGTGATGAATGGGATGGCACACACCTTCTCTCCTCTGTGCCACATAATTGCTGGCTCATCTATTTCTAGGTCCTTGTCATCTTCGAGGGAGGCATCATAGAATCCCACCCTCACTAGTTGAAGGGAGCCATCCGACTCTCTTTGCCAGTTCATCAGGTCATAGGATGCAATGGGATCACCATTATCATCAAATCTGACCTCTTCCCCTAGTGTTGTGAAATGTGTTCTTTTCATATAGTACAGGAGCTTAGGTGAATGTTGGTAGATAGGATGATGCAAAGCAAATCATTAAAATGCATGGTTGGCAATATATTGATGTATAGATGATACATTTAACCATTGTTTTAAAATGTGTACAGTGTTTGATAATTTCTTATTAGCACAATATAGACAGAGAATGTAAAATGGTGAGTAACACACACCTGCCATGGCAGAATTTGAGATAGACTCCCACATGCCCCATTCTGAAAGGGGCCTTTTCCTGGTTCACATGTGCTCATGTCATGTAGTGCATGTGCTATGAGATACACAGCCTTATAAACATTGTATGAGACTCTGAGTTGTGACACATCTGAATAAGGAGTGTATACATCGTCCAAACTCTCACTGCCATTGCAGGGTGGCCAGTTATGTGCCTCTTCTCCATGTACATGAGTATTTAAGGACCCATTCAGTCGGCAACGGAAAGTCTCTTCCCAAAACTCAGAGAGAAAATGTGACTTCTGAGCAACAGAAGCATTTACTCTTCTGAGGTAACTACCAAAATGTGGGATATCAGCTCTCCGAATGGCAAACCCTAATGTTCCCTTTAACAGATCACCAAAATCGCCCCAGAGGGCTTTTGATGTGGCCCAAGCCTCACTGGCAATCCACTGAAGATGAGTAACATTTTGCCGTCTGCACTCTTTTAGTATACTTTGTAGTTCTGATTCCCCAGAGAAGTTTACTATGACTGTGGCAGAAGACGATTTTAAAATGTTCACAAGTTCCTCCACTGCATCTTGCATCAGTACAACAGGATAGAAGTGAACATAAGCAGGACAAATATCAAATCTTTCGGACTCCTTTAAGAAAAGCTGGATAGCAAAGCGAGCATAGTCTGATTCCACACCAATCACCCCAACCCATGCCCATTGAAAATAATGAACAAGTTTTACCAAAGCTTTAATCTGAAATAGATCACTTGGCATTGTCCGCATGAATGCTGGAAACTCTCTCTTGTCACTGAGACATGAACAGGATGCAAAGTAGCTCACCTAAAATATGAAAACACAACATTTCAGGAAGATTAAAAAGTAACTAATAAGTAAACTAATAAAGTAAAACCAAATAAATGCTAACACTGTTAATTGATAATTTGTGTATGCATACACTTTCATTACCAAGGCAAAGGAAATGCAACTGCAAGAGATTAAATCAAAATAATTTTAAATATTTTCTTTTACCAGGGGTATTTTAAAGGATACTAGAGTTCTCAGAACAGCCATGGAGACTCCTGATGCAGCATCTCCCACGATTACAGGGCTCGGCTGCTTTTGAATATCTTTACAGCTTTGTCCACTGCCCTTCTCTGGCTGTCCATTGACCAGAAGAAGAGACCTCTTCACAGATACAGGTATGTCATCACCGCTGTCCCTGATGTGGTAGCCCAAGGATAGGTTTGGCAAAAGGTCTTGCCGCTGGTTTATTTCTCTCACAGCAAAGATCATCGTCTGCATCCACCTCAGGGCTCTAGGAGTGAAGCTGCATCAGATTTCACACACACACACACACACACACACACACACACACACATTTAATGCACACTTATTAACTGCATTATTTGCAATGTAAAAAAACAAAAATAAAATAATTTCTAAACATTACAAAACATCGATCAAATTATGAAAGCATGACACACAATTTATACTTGGTTGGCTCAGGTTTGGTCTTGAAAGAAGAAAAAGATGATATGGGGCTGGAATGCAAAGGAAAAACCGCTCCCAAAACGACATCTCCCCCCTTGTAAAAGCTGTAGGTATCTTCATCTCCTTGAAAGACACACTTAATCTTGCTTTTATACTGACTCTGCAAACCAATACACAGCAGAGGCCAAAATGTAAAATGTAAAAGCAAAACTGCATTAAGCTGTGCCATAACTGATAACTGACAGAATCTAATGGGTACAGCATTTGTAGATAATCTGTGATTGAGGGATGGCCTTAACTTTTTTTCACCTGGAAAAAAAAAATCATATGCCCCTCCTGCTGTCAATCTTTTATGTAGCAAGCCTTTGTGAATGCAATTATTTCTTTGAGCCAATGATAATGCACACCTGATACGCATTCATCCACGAGACAACGTCAATCAATCAATCAGTCAATCAGTCAATAAAAAAATTGTCACATTATAACTTATTTTCTGTGTTAGTATTCTGTGTTCTGTGTAATTTCACAGTAGCTATTCTGGTGCACATTTTACTGTGGGCTGTAAAAACTGTATGCGTAAAACATTTTGTTGGGATTATACATGTAGCATTGACAGTGTTGTCTACTCATTTTACAGTTGTATATTTACATGCTGTAATTATAGACCATCAATTGTAAAATAGTGATGATGCAAACATTCCCTAAGCCTATCTCAGATATACTGAATGAATGAATGAGTGAATGAATGAATGAATGAATGAATCAATGAATGAATGAATGAATGAATGAATGAATGAATCAATCAATCAATCAATCAATCAATCAAAAGAAATAATTTCTTACTTGGGGAGTGTCGGAAAGTAAATTGTTATTCTATTAAATTAAAATAAAACTAAGCATTTGGAAGATGCTTTTTATCAGTTTGTACCTTTCCTGGAAATCAATTTCTATTACCTAAGTGGTGCCCGCAGAATAACATAGGTTTCATAGATAATTGGATGAGTTTTTGGGGCAGACCTGACCTGTTGAAAAGAGATGGTCTTCATCCCTCCTGGTGTGGTGCCGCGCTTCTCTCTAGAAATATGGCACATAGTCTTAGAGTTTGTACTTGACTAACTGGGGCCCAGGTCAGGAAGCAGACAAACTGGCTAAACCGACCGTCTGCTAGCCGCCTCACGTCAAAGAAATCAGTTAATAAATAAAGGTGACTTGACTTGACCTTCTTTCTTAATTTGTGGGCTTTTTTTCAATGCAACTGATTATGGTTAATTTGTTTAATTAATCACTGTTAATTAGCATATTATTTTAATTAATCACCATATTAATCACCATAATCTACTAAGTAAAGCATTATTGATATTGTAATTGTTGATTTTGTAATGTATAATATGTCTAACACAGACACTAATAATAGTTTCAGACTGAGGTATCATGGGAAACAAAATAGTGCACCTGAATAGATATATAACTCAGGACAACGTCATGCATAATGATATGCATGATTAACATATAAAACCAAAGGTAAGACAAGCATCTCCTCACCTTTTTTCTTGTGGAGGTTAACAGGATAATGTTTCATATTTTTGTCTCCGTGTTTCATCTTTCCAGTGCAACTGTAACTTCAAGCTGCAACCCACAGGGTGACTTTAATTTGCCAGTATTCATGACTAGTGGAGACTTCACAATAGGAGGAATATTTCCTTTGCATTATAGAGTAGAGTTTCCTCCAACAGACTACATAAAGAGACCTTTAGCAGCACAGTGTCAAGGGTAAGGACATGTCTTATATGTTATTTACGTTTTTCCCAAGCTGTAATTAAGTTGGCTTGAGAAAGCCAACTTACTGAAATGCTATTTAAA
>NW_015632732.1:0-557 GCF_001515625.1 Sinocyclocheilus rhinocerous
CTTTTGCTTTTCAAACCTGCAGTAAAACTCGTTCAGGTCTTCAGCTAGTTGTTGTTTGGCCTCAGTGCTGGGGGATGGGGTCTTGTAGCGGGTGATGGCTTTCAGGCCTTTCCACACTGATGTAGAGTCATTACTTGAAAGCTGGTTTTTTTTTAGCTTTTCAGAGTAGTTTAACTTTGCCACTCTTATTTACCTATTTAGTGTGCATTTGGCCTGTTTGTACAAGTCTTTATCCCCACTCCTGTAGACATCTTCTTTGGCCTGGCGAAGCTGTTTGAGTTTTGCACTGAACCAAGGTTTGTCGTTGTTAAATGTTAAATAAGTCCTGGTGGGAACACACATGTCCTCACAGAAACTGATGTAGGATGTCACGGTGTCAGTAAGCTCATCCAGATCAGTAGCTGCAGCCTCAAAAACACTCCAATCAGTAAGTTCGAAGCAGGCCTGTAAATCCTGCTCTGCTTCAGCAGTCCATCTATTTACAGTTTTCACTACAGGCTTAGCAGATTTGCGTTTCTGCCTGTAGGCTGGTAGAAGATGAACCAAACAGTGATCAG
>NW_015632733.1:0-1785 GCF_001515625.1 Sinocyclocheilus rhinocerous
ATTAAAAGGCTGTTTATATGCATATTCACTAATTGTTTATGAGAAACATACATGTAAGAGGCTGACAATTAGCCTGCATTTTAAAATCTTTATTTGAATGTGGCAAAGTTTTTTTTTTAAACCTTTATATATGGCAACATCGTGCTCTACAATATTTATATGAATAAATGTCTGACAGAGACCCCTCCCCTATCAGCCAATCACTGTGTGCATAGTTAGTAAGCACGCTGACATCATCCATAGCAACGAGCTCAACCCCACCCCCGTTCTCTTAGCTTAAGACTTCTCTCTATTCCTTAGTAAAAGTTTGTCTCAGCAGCTTTGTGAATAGGTTTTAAGAGAAAACTCTTAACTAAAAACTTTTACTGCAATTTAGGGTTAGAAGAGGAGAACTTTTAGGCGTAAGATAAAATGTTTTGTGAATACGGGCCCAGGTGAATATTGTGTCGTTTAGGAATGATTATGTGGTTACATTTAAAAAAAAAAAATACATTAACATATTTTTCCTTTTAACTTCTCTGTTATGGGACCAACCTGGGAAATTAATCTGTAGTTCCCTTTCAGTCAGTCACGTTCGACGTTACATCAGTCGTGACTGACGAATTGGGATCTCGCCCGAGAGCCCAATCACCTTAGAGTGTTAACTAAACAAGCCAATGACAGTTGGCGTGCGTGTTTCGAGAGCGCGTACAAACGCACATCAGCTTTTCGATTCGGAGCCGAGCCTTCTAGCAAGACTGAATCTCTGCGAGTGTCTACGAGACAGCCTTTAGCGTTGGTGTCACGGCGCGTCAGCGGGGGTTGCCATCCAGTGCTGCTTCTCTTCGGGGTGCTGCAGCTTCCCATTCTACAGTCTCGCCGCGACCTCCCCTGGGCGCTTTAGCGCTCTCTCTAAAAGAGTGTTTCCTAAAATCCTAAAAGAGCAATATCTAAAAAAGCTCCACGAGCGACGGGCGTCTTTTTAAAGATGGCTTCCCGCTCGTGCGTTTCTGGATGTGGTCGTTTCCTGGCTTCATCTGACGGTCATGATCGCTGTATCTCGTGCTTGGGCTTTCAGCACGCTGAAGCAGCGCTCATGGATGAATCATGTTCTCATTGCGGGAACATGACCATCACGATGTTGCGGTCCAGATACCTCCTCATTAAACGGGGGGGTATCCCCCTTGCCATGCCCCGTTCTAGCTCCTCCGGCTCTCGGAGGGCTACTTCGGTTCATGGTCAGGGTGATCTGAGGATCACAGTGAGAGCTTCCCCGTCGAGTGCGTCTCCGCGGGCCTCTCATTCCTCAAGCATGGCGCACCACCTGGGGTTTCCGGACGAGTGTGCTGGGTCCTCGGACAGGGCGGGGTCCAGCATCTTGTGCGGGACACAGGCAGAGGACAGGATGTCGATCGCTGCATCGGAGGGCGAGCTAGGCTCTGGAGATGAGGATTCGGCTGCGCTGCTCTGGAGATGACGATTCAGCTGTGCTGCCTCCGTCAGGAAGAGTGGCGTTGCCCGAGTCAGATCCAGAGCTGACTGCTATGCTTTCCCGGGCTGCCGAGGTGGCGGGCTGCACTGGAGGCCTCCTCCTTCTCCGGAACGCTCGAGGCTGGACGATTGGTTCCTGGGGGCGCAGGCCGGTCGTCGGCAGCCGCCTCCGGTTCCATTCTTCCCGGAAGTGCATGAGGAGGTTACTAAGTCTTGGAAGGCACCTTTTTCTGCCCGAAACAGACTTGGTGCCTCCTCCGTCCTCACCACCCTCGACGGGGGGGCGGCCCAAGGGTATGTGGACATCCCCCCAGT
>NW_015632733.1:2364-2561 GCF_001515625.1 Sinocyclocheilus rhinocerous
GTCTTGCGTGCAGAGATCGCAGTCCTACTGGCGAAGGATGCGATAGAGCAGGTCCCTCCAGCCGATATGAAGACGGGGTTTTATAGCTCCTACTTCATTGTACCCAAGAAAGGCGGTGGGTTACTACCAATCTTGGACCTGCGCTTGCTGACCCGGGCCCTTCACAAGCTCCCGTTCAGGATGTTGACACAGAATTG
>NW_015632734.1:0-7131 GCF_001515625.1 Sinocyclocheilus rhinocerous
TTTTTAATTGTATTTATTTTTTTTATTTTTTTTAATTTATTTATTTTTTTTGCTTTCATTGTTCTTTTAACGTCCATTGAGTTTAAATAAGTTATAAATAGGTAAAGCATTTTATGTTTTGCCTTTAATAAGTCTTTGCAGTACATCCCTGCTAGGACAAAAATGCTTTTTGTATTAATCATCTAAAAGTGTGGTTAGGATCACTACAGAATGGACTAATCTTAGACTCATTCTGCTGTCTAGTGCTGTTTAAGTTTCAAGTTTACTTCACAGAGTCTGGAGGAATATGAACTCTAATTAAACACTGACCAGTGACCTGCTGTGACTCTTGAGAACATTTTGACCATTTACTCATTTACTGGTTCTGCACTTCGCTCTGCTGGTGCGGATCTGAGCGTCGTATTTGGACTCTTCTGTCAGTGTGTGTGTGTGGTTTGGTCGGCTGATGGTGTGTTGTTGAGTAATATCAGCAGGAGTTGAGTTCGATTAAACAGCACTCTCATTCAGCATGGTGCCTTATGATGTCAGCATCATGTCCCAGTTTGTGATTTGTACGTTTTGTCTTGTGAAAGATTTTTGACCTGACTGATTTATTGTGGACAAGCAATCACAGCTTTGGTTTATCACATGAACACGACTGGAATTCTCACAAATTTTCATGATCCACTAACCATGTTGTTTCATTCGTTTGTTTAAATGACGCTTTAATCATTTTTATATACTATTGTATTAACGTGAATATAACTACTTATTGAACTACTTTAATTATAATTTCTTCTTCACAATACGACTATGTAATTCCACAGCACTCTCAAACTAAATATGGCTGCTTTAGTAATGTTTTGTGTGTTTTATGTTTCTCTTATAAGAAGTGATTCATATGGTATATAAGGAGCAGGAACGTTTTCTGCTCTGTGACCCTGCGACTCTGTTACGTGTGACATTACATAACCAGCACAATCTCACACTGCGTTCATTAAGAGTGGCCTTATTATGCCTGAGTACCATTTGGTTCATAGTTCATACAGGAAACTAATGACTTGTAAAAGATGGACATAATAGTTTAGAGTTTTATCAGCCATTGCATATCATGTAAATAAATGAATGTTAGTTGATCCATGCAGAAAAAAAGTACTTGATTTTGATTTTGACTCAATACTGAGCACGTAGTTATAGTTAGCTAAAACTAAAACCGTAAACAAAAAAAATCAATTTCTAAATAAACTGAAATAAAATGTAACTCAGCTATTTCAGCTATTTGCCCATGCAACAATGCTCATTTCATTTAACTTGATATGCTAAATAAAAAATAAAAATGATATAGGCTTATTTTTCAATAAGAATATTAATAAAAACACCATCAAATTACTAAAACTATAACATATCAGTGATACTTTAATAACACTCCCTGATTGATGTGTCATACAATTCTGAATTTTATTATTTGTGTTGTATTTTATTCTTAATGAAGCTTAGGAGACCTAATTGAGTTCTTAATTCAGTTTAGTTTGACTTTTTCCCATATGTTTCTCCTAAGATTCCTTTGGAGAAAAAACACACACATACACACACTCACTCACTCACTCACTCACACACACACACACACACACACTCACACACACACCACACACACACAAATTAGACAACTGATGCTGATTGTGTTCATATTGAGATCCTGTGACTGCAGGAAAATCTTAAGTATGTTGGCAAATCCGAATGCAAAAACCAGGAGATGTTTGAATAGAAAACAGGTGGAATAAAATCAAAGTGAAACCACTTTTGTGACAAATTTTACTTCCATAAACTAATGCAACTAAATTATGAAAGTCTTTCATTTTGACTCCCATTTGAGATTTTTTTCTGTTTCTTTCTAGGTCTAATAAAAAAAAAAAACTTAATTACACACATTTTTTCTATTTTTATCTTTTGTCTCCTCTAAATAATGACTGTATAGTGTATTGGAGTGATAGTCGAGTTCTGTTGGGTGTGGAGCTGCAGAGCCCAGTATTGGACCATCTTCACTAGTTTATTTAAAAATGAGCTTTGACCGCTTTTGCTGTTAAGGCATGCATCTCTGAAGGTTTCTGTGGTAGATGGAGGAAACGGGAACATATACAGGAAATGCAGATGATGGTCTGCTGCATCTCAGTGAGGATAGAGGAGTGTGTGTTTGATGCTGCTGCCCCAGTGACGGCTTTAGGACCGTTTCTTTCTGAGTGTGCGGGTCACTTGTCAGTAAGGCTGTGGGTTTTTTTTGGTTATTGAAGAGCTCTTCTTGATTTTGCAGATGTCTGAGTGTTAATGCATGTGATTAACACCTGTCTGTTTACCTGAGTCTTTGAGCAGAAGATCTTCTGCTGATGTTTGATTATTAGGAGTTTTTAACAAACCACTAAAACTAAGCATTGCACTTCGTCTTGCAACATCTCTTGGTGCTACAGATTTCTACCTCAAATAATGCAGCTTACTGAGGTGTTTATGCGTGTAAGAACCACTCGTGTTTTCTTCAGGAAAAGTTGAAATAAATATTCTCTGGTTTGGTGTGTGGCTTGCTGTGGTTTGTCTGTGTGTTAATGTATGTGATGAACTCCACCTGGTTTTTCTCTGATGTTGAATTATTCTGACAGAGATTTGACCTCCCTTTTCATTTCCTCTGCCTCTGTCTCTTTCTCTCTCTGATAAAACCAAACGTGCTTTATTTAATGCAAATAATCTCACTTGAAATCCAGCCACTGCACAGATGTTCTGTATATTGTTTAGGGGCATGCCGCCTTGTGATTATGCAATTGTTTGAATTTATTTTTATATATTTTTACAAAAATATGATAAAAGTATAGGCTAATTCTTAACTCGTATTTGTAATTATTTACCTTTATATGCAGGTCTTGCTCTTGCCGAAATCAAGCAAAATTCACAATATTTATAATTAAATAATTAAATAAAACCGAGCCGGTCTGTTCACACTTACGGCGACTGATAATGTATTTCAAATGTATGTCATGCCAGATGAGGCTTGCGCAGCCTGAGTGAGTGTGTGAGAGAGACTCGGGCAGAACACAACAGCACACACAGAAAGTTATAGATGCATACTGCGGTAGTAAAAAACAAAACAAAAAGAAATGTATAATATATGATTTAGGTACGCAACATTGCATATAGATTTTTGTTTGTATATGCTGTAAATTATAGATTTTAGAAAGAAAATCGTAATCGGCAAAAATCATTATCGGCAGGTCACACTCACACAAAAAAATCGGAAATCGGAATCGGCCAAGAAAATGGCAAGCATACATCTCTAGTTATTATTGCATACTGTTTTATAATGTACTACAATACTGAGGTGCAGAAAGAAAGAAAGAAAGAAAGAAAGAAAGAGAATGAATAAATGAATGAAAGGAGAAAATGTCTTGGCGAAGAAAAAAAGGACGGGTTTGCCAAAACATTTAGTCAAATTATAGCCCAATTGGCAGTTTCTAGTCACATCTCTGACCTTATATTGTGATACTTTTACAGCTGACTTGGCATTCATGTTAAACGCTGATAATGATGAAACACGTGGACTTGCCAAAAACAATAATGTACATGTGAGCCAGATCAGTCTTTTTGCTGTTAATATTTGAGAGCTTGAGAAGCTGTAAAACTGATAAGAGATGTACACTCTGAGCAGAGTTAATGTATCCAGCAGCCATAGCATCCCCTCACTCACTCACTCACACGCACACACACTCACTCACTCACGCACGCACGCACGCTCGCTCACACTCACTCACTCACACACTCACACACACACACACACAGTGTTTTTCTCTTCAATCACTGCTGAAATGCCACATCTGATCAGGAATCAGTTTCCTGTTTTTGAAGAGTCCCTACTGTAACAGAGGAAGACTTCCTCCTCCATATCTCTCTTGTTCTCAATCTCTCTGTTTTTCCAGTTTTCATTCGGCATGCACTAAATGTCCTTTTTATTTGCGTGTGTAGTAACACAGTATGTCAGTATTGAGACATTTTTATAATATGATGTTGTACAATATTGTTTTTTTCTTGACCACTTTGCTATTTCTGACCCTGGAGCACAAAAGCAGTGTTAAGTCTCTGGGGTATATTTGTAGCAATAGCCAACAATACATTGTATGGGTCAAAATTATAGACTTTTCTTTTATGCCAAAAATCATTAGGATATTAAGTAAAGATCATGTTCCATGAAGATATTTTGTAAATTTCCTACCATAAATGTATCAAAACTTAATTTTTGATTAGTAATATGCATTGCTAAGAACTTCATTTGGACAACTTTAAAGATGATTTTCTCAATATTTAGATTTTTTTGCACCCTCAGATTCCAGATTTTCAAATAGTTGTATCTCGGCCAAATATTGTCATATCCTAACAAACCATACATCAATGGAAAGCTTATTTATTCAGATGTATAAATCTCAATTGAATTCTCAAAATGACCCTTATGACTGGTTTTGTGGTCCAGGTTCACATTTGATTCGTGTGTTTACATCTTAACTGAATACATTCTCTGATTTCCCCCCTTTTAGGCTCATATAAACCTAAAATTTGTCACAGAACCCCCACTGAAATCCTTCTGTCTGTTCCTCTGCTCTGCGCTCTAGCTCTCCGGAGGGTGCGAGCTGACGGTGGTCCTGCAGGACTTCGTGGCGAGCGGCGCGTCTGAGCTCAGCGTCCAGACCGGTCAGACGGTGGAGCTGTTGGAGCGGCCCAGCGACCGGCCGGGATGGTTTCTTGTCCGGACCACAGACAAGAGCCCACCTCAGGAGGGACTGGTGCCCAGCAGCGCTCTGTGTATCTCTCACTCTCGCAGCAGTGTGGAGATGGACTGCTTTTTCCCAGCAGGCAAAGGTAAGAGCAGGAGCTTCTCAATCGACTGAAAGATTCTCGGTTCTGCTCTTGTGCTTAGTAGATAAGCATATGATTTTTGAACATTTTTCATCACTTAGAGTATACACTACTGTTCAAAAGTTTGGGATTGGTAAGATTTTTCAAATATTTTTAAAAGAAGTCTCTTCTGCTCACCAAGGCTGCATTTATTTGAGTAAAAATACAGTAAAATGGTGCTAACGTGAAATATTATTTTAATTTAAATGAACTGTTTTCAAGATTAATATATTTTAAAATGTAATTTATTTTCTGTGAGTCAAAGCTGAATTTTTACAGTGTCACATGATCTTTCAGAAACCATTCTAATATGCTGATTTGCTGTTTAAGAAATATATTATCAATGTTGAAAACAATTGCTTCTTATTATTTTGTAAAAACAGTATTATTTTTTTCCCACAAAGTTCAAATGAACAGCAGTTATTTAAAATAAAACTATTTTGTAACATTAGACATCTCTGTCATGTTTGATCAATTTAATGCATCTTTTCTAAATACGAGAATCAATTTCTTTATAAAAAAAAAAAAAAAAAAAAAAAAAGATGGTTTATTTTTTGTATTAAGTTTTTATATTATATCATGTAATTAAAATTATACTTATAATAATAAGGATAATATTTTAATATTTAATAAATACATTTAATTGGGGCGAATCTAAATTTTAATAAATTAAATTTAATAAATGTTAAAATTTTGTGGGATTCACGGTTTAATATTTTTAATAGGTAGTACATTACTATAATATAATATAATATAAAATAATTAATATAGTACAATACAATATAATATAATATAATATAATATAATAATATGTGACCTTGGACCACAAAACCAGTCATAAGGGTAATTTTTTTTAGGGTAATTGAGATGTATACATCATCTGAAAGCTGAATAAATAAGCTTTCCATTGATACAATAGTTGGCTGACAATATTTGGCCGAGATGTAACTATTTGAAAATCTGGAATCTGAGGGTGCAAAAAAATCAAAATATTCAGAAAATCACCTTTAAATTTGTCCAAATGAAGTTCTTAGCCATGCATATTACTAATCAAAAATTAAGTTTTGATATATTTACAGTAGGAAATTTGCTAAATATCTTCATGGAACATGATCTTTACTTAATATCCTAATGATTTTTGGCATAAAAGAAAAATTTATAATTTTGACCCATACAATGTATTGTTGGCTATTGCTACAAATATACCCCAGCGACTTAAGACTGCTTTTGTGCTCCAGGGTCACAAATCTTACTGACCTCAAACACTTGATAGATACTGTACATGAGTTATAGCTTATGTTTTCATTTTGGACATAAATAGCTTTTTTTTCCCCCCAATCTGATCAACTAATGAGTCCAGAAGGAGATGTTGTCATTGTCTGTGATGTTACTGCCAGCTTATTTGTTGAGTGCATTGCATTGTGGGTAACGGTGTTCCAGTTCTGTTTGTATGCCAGCAGAAGCTTTTGACCAAAAGATTTTGAGAAACATAAAATCAAGTGTCAAGTGTGTCCGACACTGTGACTGGTAGTGTACTTCATACTGCAGAAAGCGTTTGAGTGCTAAGGCAGCATGCTATTCTGAACCGTCCTGCTGTTACAGTAGTTTAATGGGTGACAGTCCAGCCAGTAGCCTGTCCAAAGTGCTTGCATTTTGTGTATTTTTCTTGCAAAGTACTGTACACAATGACCACGTTGACGCTACAACTTTTGTCCCCTAGAGGGCACCATAACTCTACGCTGTCATTAGTAGTCACTCGGGTATCAGATAGAAATGCCAGTGACTCTCGAAGCACTCACAGCATTAGCATGTTTGTCTCAGTGCGAGAATGACTTGATGTCCTGATTTTCGGTATCATGAGAGGTCTCTACACACAGATACTTTGAGGCTGTTTACCCCAAACAGTGCTGTGATCCTATTAGCATCAGCATCAGTGACGTGCACAGACATTTTGAGGGGCAGGGGCTCAAGTGGAAAAAAGGGCACTACTCATATATATATATATATATTTTTTTTTTTACCAGTCTGTTACCAGTCCAAAATCAGTATTGACAAAATTAATCTTTGCTATGCAGAGGAAACACAGAAGCTGCATTAGAAGGGACATTGATGCATTTACACTGTTTAATGCAGGACATGAATGTATTTAACCTGCAGTTACAAATGCATTAATACTGTTTTGATATTTTAAACAGAAAACGTTAAATACTGATATTTGAAATTATT